>NW_019208912.1:1305639-1326084 GCF_001890105.1 Penicilliopsis zonata CBS 506.65
CAGAATGAACGCCTCGACGTCGTCCGACACTGCCTTCCGCAAGACATGGGACCGAGACGAGTACGCAAAGAAAGCGGCGGACCAGGAGGCCAAGCGCAAGGAGGAAGGCCGCGCCCGCTACGAAGCGAAGCTGTTAGGAAAGAAATACCATGCGCCCGTCGACTACAGCAGCCTGGAGGCGACAACGTCGCGCACGCAGCGGCTCGATGTGGCCTCGATGGTGGGCAAGACGACGATGGTGCCGGCGGGGTCGGCGATAGGCAAACGCGGCCGCAGCGCGGGCTTCTACTGCGCCGACTGTGACCTGACCTTCAAGGATAACTTGCAGCTCGTCGAGCACTTGAACAGCAAGCAGCATCTCATCGCAACGGGCCAGAGCGGCGAGGTCGTGCGCGCCTCCCTTAAGGATGTGCGGCTCCGGCTGCGGATGCTGGCGCACCGGAAACGCGTCCGCGAGGCAGAAGAGAAACGCGCGTGGCAGCTCGATCTGGGCGAGAGACTTAAAGAACGGGAGGAGATTGAGGCAAAGGAGCGCGAGGAACGCAGGCGCAAGCGCAACGAGAAGCGTCGGAGAGGCGGCGGCGGCGGTGGTGAGGACGGGATCAAGCAGGAGGACAGCTGGGAGGGCCGACTGGGGATTATTGCTTGAAGGGATTACATACCTGTTGCAAGTTTATCGCATTGCTATGGCGTTTGGGGGGGTTTACATACTGTGTATAGATTCAACTACATGGACGTCGGTTGGGATTCAAAAGGTCGGGAAGCATATAAGCTATATGTACGCATGTCGTTAAATTGTTGCACATTGTACCAATAATAATGAAACCAACGCAGATACCGAAATATTTGCCAACGCCACCACCTCACCTCCCATGTTCCTGAACCCAATTCCCTGTTCATATTCTTAATCAATGCATTCGATTCCTTCCAAAGCCCGCATCGCCCTGCCGCCTTCCTTCTCGAACTGACTGACCAGTCGCTCACACTCGTGCTTCAGCTTTTCCTCGCCCTTTTTCGCGTTCCACAAAATCCACTCTTCGACAGTCATCTTCTTCTCCGGGCTTGTAAGCTCTCCCTTCGTGCCGTGCAGCGGACTGCGGATATCGATGTTTTCCTTGTCACTGGAATTCGCCATCAGGATTTCTTCAATATCGATCGGAATCCATGGGTGCAAGGACTTGAGGCGTCCTGGATTGAGGACGTTGCGTTTCGAAGGCGAAGGTGTGTTGGCCGCCAATGGAACGCGTACTGTCCGGTTTTTCGAGGGCGACAGCACAGGGTACTGTAGCGTCGAGGGAGGCTGGTTCTCTGCATCAGACGCTTGCGGTGATCGAGACGGCGTACTCTCTACAGGCGCCGCCAGCGGTGACACCACGGGGCTTGAAGTCTCGGGGATAAGACTCACGTCATGACGAGAGATGCTAGCATCGGAAATGCGTATCTTCGTTATGGATTTGGCGAGCTGTTTCTCTTCGGGGATGTCACTATACCGTTCTGTAGTCTTAGGGGGCATATTTGAGCTTCGTCGTCGAGGTTCCTGCTTGCTCTTGGTGTCTTTTTCCTCGATCTGAGGAGTCTCCGGTTCTTCGAGAGCAGTTTGGGGTTCAGAGGCTTCCGCCATGTCCACATCCGCGTGTACAGGAGAATCAACGGCAGCGTGGTTCGATTTACGACCGCGTTTCTTCTCTGCAGACTGGCTTTTCTTTTGCGATTCTTTCGAAGCGGTATGGCTGTCTGCATCCGACTCATACTCTGGTTCTTTGTTGATGATTTCGACAGACACAAATGATTCTTGGTGTGTTGAATCTCGATCGGCGGTGGCTCGGGTATCTTTTTCCAGCGAGACTCTCTCCTCCAGCGGATGCACACTCTCTTCCTCTTGTGCTTTCTGCTTCTTGGTCGTTTTCCGCTTTGTCCCCTTAGCTGACTTGGTCTTGGGTACTGGCACTTCGGCTTCTTCCAGCTCTTCATCGGGCTGGGATTCTTCGCGTCGCTGTTCTGTCTCTTCATTTGTATTGTCAACTTTGTCATGTGCATCGGGGGTCTTCTTCGACTTCTTGGCGGACTTGGATTTGGCGGAGTTCTTGGGCTTGGGATCTATTGCCTGAGGCTCGGGATCGCCCATCTCGCCCTCACGATCAGATACGGGCACAGAATCAAGCTCCATGTTTTCCGTCTCTTGAGACATAAGGGCTGGCTTTGTGAGAGAAGTGGTTTCGGCTGCTTTTCGGCTTTTTGAAGTTTCCTTCTTGCTAGCTTTCCGGCCCTTTTTCGGTTCTTCTTTCTCTGGCACAGATTCTTCTTGCTCGGGAGAACCTGCACGGCTGTAGATAAAATCATACGCCTCTGGTTCCTGAGAAACAACACTGACACGGGCCTTCGTTGCTCTCTTCTTGGTCGGTGGTTCGATCTGCTCGATAATATCCCTTTCCACCTGATCAAGGTCAACTCCAATCATGTCTTCACTTTGTCTCTTCTTCCCCCGGCCGGCCCGCTTGGGTTTCAAAGGCTCGGAGTGCTGATAGTCCACGCTATCCAGATCCATCTGGCTGTCAACGTCTGCGACCTCCTGTTTCTTCGATTTGGCACTCTTTGCCTTGGGTTTCGTAGTCTTCTTTGAGGGTTTCGCTTTAGCAGGGGGCTGAGATGTCGTGCTTTCATCCGCCATATCGTTCACATCCACGGCAGCTTCTGATACCGTCGTGGCGATAGATTGAGTAGAGAGGCGAGAGGCCTTGGAGGTTCGAGGTTTCTTTGCCTTGGAGCTCTTCAATTTCTTGTTCGGCGGTCGGGCGAATACAAAGAAGGAACAATCAGATGAGCGGCGATAGTGTTCGTCACTTCCACGGTGAGTTCTACGCAAACAAAACAAATAAAGCAAATGCTGTTCCACTTACTAAGGATCATCTTTGGGCTCCCAGCCGTCAAGAGATAACTTGCAATAGGCGCAACTGGCTAGATCATTGCTTTCCTCTGTAGGGCAGAAATACCACCCGCCCTCGACCATCTGATCGTGGAGGATCGTGTTAAAAAAAGAAGTGAAGTTCAAAACGCAGATCCAACGAGGCTTTAAAGGAACTACGTACCTTTTCCGACTGACACACCCATCCTTTCTTACCGTCATGGGGCCACGCCTCCCCGAACGTTGATCGCCGTGCGTCTGCAATTTTCTCGCTGGTAGGATCTTCAATCTCGGCGGGGTTGGAGCTGCGCTGCTGGATATCCATCATGACGGCCCATCCACAGTCGCGAGCGTGTTTCAGATGCTCTGTAATCGGGTTGTCATCCTCCTCCCATCCATCCAGCGCCCGATTACATAGAAAACATGTTGTATTGTCCGGGTTCGTCTCGTAGGGGTTGTAGTAGAAACCGGCGTGAGCGAGCTACAAGCGCGTCAATCAGCAACGAGAATCTTGAAGAAGAATGGCAATAATAAACAAATCATAATTTAAAACCCAGAATATTAAGTACCTCGGCGGGAGAAGGGTTGCTGTGAGGCCATGTTATGGGCTTAACCGTCTTTGCGCTCGAAGACCTGCGCTTCTCCGGCTGCAGCACCAGATCGAAGCTGGCGAGACGAGCAGCGAATGTATCCATTCCGACTGCTTTCGCGCCGTAAAAAGACAGTCCGTAGAACAGGTATAATTCTTAAGTGATCGATATCAATGCAATCGCCTCTCAAATACCACGGAACTGGCGGTTCAGAGCAGGACTGCGGCGGCTCGTGGGTTGTTTACCTCCCCTCCCATTGTTTGGATGCCGCGCCGGGTGGGAACGCCTGCTCACGTGACCGTCACCAAAAGGCCGAGGCCGAGGCCGAGACGTACGTCAGACAGGCTGGACGACGACCATCAATCAAAATTGTTTCAATTCCCCGATTCCCATCAGAGCATTGATTCCTTTTTGCTTCAGCCATGGTATGAAGCATTGAGAAAGCCGATGTTTGTTTGATCTGCTCTTCTTGTTGCAGCCTGTTCCGCTGTGCTCTCTCCACTCTCTATTAATTACTTCCGAATTTCCGCCATGCGAGAAGTCCCGGTAAGTCGCGCCTATTGTCTGACAACGAATCGCAAACACAAAAAAAAGATGATGAAAAATGGTTATCTGACGAGTTTTCATTACCAGTCGATTCTGTTATATGCCGGTCAAAGGTCGTATACGCGTTTTTGTTCAAGATGCCTGCCCCGTCGACCGTCCTCTCATCCCTTAGGCCGCGTCCGCTCGTTTGCTAGCAAGCACCCAGGGAGCCTTGCCAGTGGTCTTGGTTCGTCCTTGAGCACACAAAATGCCCATGGGCTCGAATCTCCGTTGTCGTCAAATGCATCCTTCTCGACTTCCCGAACGCTCGCCGAGGCGGATTGGGATGAGAACCCAAACCTTTCGATCTCCGCGTTCTCAGAGCTGCCGTCGAAGGACTTTGGAGTCAACCAGCATATGATCATCAACCAAGAGTTCAAAGAGGCGTTGCGACAGATTCTGTGGCAGTTTCGGGCCCCGATCCGATATGCGTTTGCGTATGGATCTGGTGTTTTTGCGCAGTCGGGGAGCGCGGCGGGCTCCGACAAGTGTCATCCTGCAGCTCCGGCAGCCATCAAGAACATGCAGCAAGGCAAAGGCAAGATGATCGACTTTATATTTGGTGTGTCGTACAGTCAGCATTGGCATGCGTTGAACCTAAACCAGCACCGCGATCATTACTCTGGATTGGGCTCGCTGGGCTCGTACATGGTGTCGCAAGTTCAAGACCGGTTCGGCGCCGGCGTCTACTTCAACCCCTTTGTGACCGTCAACGGCACGCTGATAAAGTATGGCGTCGTCAACCTAGACACGCTGTGCAAAGACCTGAGCCAGTGGAATTCGCTCTACCTTGCTGGGCGGTTACAGAAGCCGGTCAAGATTCTACGGGACCATCCGAGCGTGCGCCTAGCGAACCAAGTCAACCTGCTCTCGGCTGTCCGGGTGGCTCTACTCCTGCTGCCCCCCAGATTCACGGAATTTCAATTGTACAGCACGATCGCAAGCATCAGCTACATGGGAGACTTGCGCATGGCCCTCCCGGCGGAAGATCCCGGCAAAGTCAACAACATTGTTTCCGGCCAGATGGCCCACTTCCGACGGCTATATGCACCCCTGATCGACAACTTGCCAAACGTCACGTTCAACGACCCCCGCTGTGGCCAAGAAGACTGGATTGACGACCCGGACGTGAATGTGTGGCTCTCCCAGGATATGGACCCCGTGAAACGAGGCAATATGGTCTGCCGACTGCCTAAGGCGTTCCGTGAAAAGCTCTATTTTCAATACCAAGCACGCTACGCCATTCCGCGCTCCGAGTTCGACGAAATGATGCAGAAAGCCAGCGATGCCGATCCGTCCATTGTCCGGCGGCGCCAAGGCGGGCCCTTTGAGCAGCGGATCGCAAGCGATGAGCACCTCAAGGAGGAAGTGCAGACGTCCATCTCCAAGACGATCCGCTGGCCTAGCACAGTCGAGAGCGTCAAGGGCGTCTTCACTGCGGGCGTGGGACGGTCCTGGCGCTACCTGGGCGAAAAGCGACAGAAGTACAGGGATTCCAAGAAGAAGGAGGAGGAGCAGCAGCAGCAGCAGTCCTCTACTTCTTCGGAAGGGAGCTCAAGCAAGACTAAAAACGAATAGTCTGCTGATTACATCCATTCATTCATCTTCTTTTGGTGGAACATCTGCTATGGTTGAGCAGGAAAGGACAATAGACATCTAAAAGGCATATCCGAGGCGTTTCTGGGGGTTCTCATTACCTGGCAGAGTGTCAGGTTTTGTAGTTATTATTGTACGTATCTGCTTATCTACTAGTTGGCTACATATGACAATAGCGATGCTAGTTAGTTAGTTATAGAAATAAGTATGTATTTATTAGTTGGTATTTAATTGATTATGAGCTGAGTCATTTTTCTTCTACTCGATATTCACCAGTTTGAATTTATTTATATTGGTTCTCCTTGTGGATGGACTATAGAAACAGAGATGAAGCCATACTACTAATATACCCAGAGTAAGATATCATTTCTAGCTACAACCACATGGCAGCGAGTATCCTAGCATTGGTAGTGCACTATATAGAATAACTACCTTACATTCTGACATTAAACACGATAAATACCATCAACTATTCGTATAATTAGAATTCTTCATCGGATTCTCGAATGAGTCAAACGATGATTCATCGTCTACCGCAGTCCGACACCGCTTCCGCCCTGAAAATCCGCAGATAAAGGGAAGCTTTCCCCCGCCACCAGGGACGAATTCCTTCAGAGTACGACGAATCATCCATCCATTGCGCCTACAGAAACATTACAATGGCATCTAAATCTTCTGCCTTTGATTTATCGACATGCGCCCGCTCGAACATTCTCCAGCTGCAGCCGTACCGCTGTGCAAGAGAGTGAGACTTGCCCATGCCCCTCCCCCACTATCCGTCCTCTGAAGAAGGGAAGCTGACGAACCAGTGACTACAAGGACGATGGGACGAATATATTACTCGATGCCAATGAGAATGCCTACGGGCCCGGCCTCGCGTTGAACAGCGACGGCGGGATGGGGTCTTCAGGGCCGACGATTGATTTCTTGGGACTGAACAGATACCCGGATCCGTATGTAGCTGCTGGCCCCTGTCTTCCCCCCCCTCTTTTCTTTATAAATTCATTCTGATTGAGTCTTAGTCACCAAATAGAGCTTAAGCAGCTGTTCTGCAATCTTCGAAACACGAAAGTGCACACACAGAAAGACCTACGACCGGAGAACCTGTTTGTTGGGGTGGGATCGGATGAGGCGATCGATGTGATACTCCGGTGTTTCTGCAGGCCGGGGAAGGATAAGATCCTGACCTGCCCGCCGACATACGGGATGTACGGGGTCAGCGCGCAGGTGAACGACTTGGAGATCGTCAAGGTACCGTTGGACGCGGCGAATGGGTTCGCGCTGCAGCCGGAGAAGATCAACGAGGCGTTGGCGGCGGACAGCTCGATCAAGGTGACGTACATCTGCTCACCGGGGAACCCGACGGCGAATCTGATCCGCAAGGAGGACATTCAAAAGGTGCTGGAGCACCCGACGTGGAACGGGGTGGTCGTGGTGGACGAGGCATACATTGACTTTGCGCCGGAGGGATCCAGTCTGGCGGAGTGGGTGACCGAGTGGCCCAACCTGGTGGTCATGCAGACGCTAAGCAAGGCGTTTGGCCTGGCGGGCATCCGGCTCGGGGTCGCGTTCACGAGCGCTCCGATCGCTACGTTATTCAACAGCCTCAAGGCCCCCTACAACATCTCTAGCCCGACTAGCGTGCTAGCCACGGCCGCCCTCTCCCCAGACAACATGGCCGTCATGCGGCGGTACCGCGAGCAGATCATCGCGCAGCGCGACCGTGTGCTAGCCGAGTTGCCGCAGATCCCCGGCATCGGTCGCTTCCTCGGCGGTCAGGCGTCCAACTTCCTGCTGGTCGAGATCCTCGACAAGCCGGCCAGCGAAGGTGGCAAGCCCTGCAACGTGACTGCGCAGGCGGCATACGAAGCGCTGGCCGAGAAGCGCGGCGTTGTCGTCCGCTTCCGCGGCAAGGAACTTGGCTGCGAGGGTTGTCTGCGTATCACCATCGGCACGGAGGATGAGGTTACTCGGTTCTTGCGTGAGCTGCGTGTCGTCTTACAGCGACTGCACGCCGGGGTCGCTGTCGAGTCCGCCAAGGCCGAGTAGGATAAGGGAGCAACAGGCCAGCCAAGTGATTGGCTGAGAGCGAGATCACTCTATGGCTTCACTAGACCTACCTGTAGGTAGGAGGTAGATAACTACAGGGATAGGTAGCAGGTCCTTCTCTGTCCAGAATACTAGATAGATAGGTTGTATAGAACTATTCCATTTTCGGACACCACCGCCCCCTAATCTCATCCCAAGTCGAGGCAACGTCCCCAGCTTCCATACTACATAAGACATACCGCGAAACACGAGCTCGCAGTTTGCTTGCCATGGAAAATTGTACTCTGCGCCCGTTATTATTGGGCCGTAGAGAAAAAGAAAGCAAAGACCACATGGGTGTACAGTCAGCCCCGGACGTCACTATCAGCCAAATCTGAAACCAGCGCACACACCGGATCTCCAACCCGCAGTAAGGAACCGAGAATATGCCGTAAGGCTTCCTATCTGTCCATCGACCGAGCTCGAATAACTAACTACCTTAGTATCTAGGTAATCACCAGATCAACGAAATGATCAGACAAGCAGGCTTGGATCGAATCCCGGCCCTTCCTGGTACCATTCCCACCCAGTGGATTCTTCCCCCTCACCACGTCTCACCGACCCATCCTTATCTATGGACCTATCCAGCTAACTAGTAATATTCCATTAGGCACAAGGCGAATAATCCCGCATGTGGCTATGGGCCATGGCAGCTCCTCGAGTCCCCTCCCCGTCGCAGCTCAGAGACCAGGGATCTTGGCTACCTAGTTATCTCCACCAGACGCTGATCGCAGAAAGCCAGCACGCAATGAGCCAACCGGTCGGGTCGCTGATAACACTTGCCGCCCTCCTATTCTTATTATTATTCTTATTAGAATTATTGTTATAATTGGTATGAACTGCTGCTGGGTTCGCCTTGTTCTCCCTACTCTGTCCTCGGAGCGTCACACGATCAGTTGCTATCTACAGAACAGCCTTACTATTCAACCACTATTTATTATGGAGTATGTTATATTACACTGACAGCTTTTTTTCTCTTAAATCTGTGGTAGATGCTGATTTTTAGGTTAATTGCACGTGCTAGCTACCACGCGAAGCCATGTGAAACCCACTGATAACGGCCTGCGGTACCTGATCGTCTCTCGTCCGTGAGAGAAAAAAAAAAAAAAAAGAAAAAAAGAAAAACGGTGTTTCCCATCTATCTACTGGAATCAGATTGAATCTTGCTTGCGTGCCTCGCTTTCAGGCAGTACTGCCCCTTTGCGGAGGGATGGCCCTGCTGCTGCTGGCCGCACGAGGTGGGCTCAGCCCGACGGAGCCCCCCGACATCCAAACAGCGGTGGATGACAACCCGACGCTGCTGATGAGCTGGTGGGCAACAGGGTTCTCGTTAGCCATCATCGCGGTGCGAGTATGTGGGCGGTACGTCCGCACGGAGCGTTTCTTCACCGAGGACAAGGTGATGATGGCGAGCGTGGTGCCGCTGCTGGCGCGCATGGCGTTTGTACATGTCATCCTCCTCTGGGGCACGAACAACACTAAGACGGCAGGCTTGACGGCCATGGACATTCGCCATCGCGAGATCGGTAGCCGGCTGGTGCTTGTCTCGCGCATCCTGTACGCCGTCTTCATCTGGACGGCCAAGTATACCGTGTGCGAGTTTCTGCGGCGCGTCTCGGGCATGATCTGGCGCCGGTCTCTCCTGCTCTTCTTGCGCTTCATATACTACTTTCTCGCTTCGACCTTTTTGGCCGTCGTCATCGCCACCCTCGCCGAGTGCCAGCCCTTTGATCACTACTGGAAAGTCGTCCCGGACCCCGGCCCTCGCTGTCGCTGCGGCTACGCCAACCTGATCACCATGGGTGCCTGCGACGTGGTGACCGATCTGCTGCTGGTTGCTTTCCCCATCCCCATGATCCTTACCGCCAACATGGCGCTGAAGCGCAAGGTCTCGCTCGTCCTGCTGTTCGCCCTCTCCCTGATCCTTGTCGGTATCACCTGCTATCGCGTGCCCTCGGTCATCTGGCGTGACGGCTCGCAGCAGTACCGCTCGCTCATGGCTTCGCTAGAGATCCTTGCCGCCACAGCCGTTTCCAACGCCGTCGTCATCGGCTCCTTTGTCCGAGACCGCGGTGTTAAGAAGCAGAAGTTCAAAAAGGATCTCGCCTTTGCCTCGGTCGGTGAGAATATCGACCAAAGCACCCTCCGCCGCGCCACCGTCACCTACCACCAGTGGGGTAGTGACTCCCATCTCGCTGGCGACCTGGGCATCCGCCTCGACCCGGAACTTTACCACTCTACTGAAACGAACACTACTCCTACCACTACCACCACCACAACTACTACTACCCCTGGTCTGCCGCCTTTCGCGTCCATTGCGAGCCCAGTCTCCACCTTACACACAGGGGCCCTGGACCCGAACTGGTCGTTTACCGCTGGTCGTCCTTCCGGCGAGACTGACGACGTCTCCGCTACAGATAGCCTGGACGTCAAGGTCAGTCCGCACGAGTACCTCGAGAGGAGCCGATCCATACGGAACAGCAATAATATCAACAATCACAGTAGCAATAGCAATAAGCCGCTGCTTGCGCGGCATCCCTCGCGCGGGCTCTCCATCTTCGACATCGGAGGACTACTCGACCCTGCGCAGTCGAGCATGCCCGGTCTCGCTTCCCACGGCAGACGCAATACCCAATCCCGCGATCTGACAGATTACCGTGAAGGCGGCGTGACTCTTCAAGATGTCGGCGGGCTGCTCTCAGATAACCACCCTGAGACCACTCCCACAAATCTCAATCCTGTTCCTCCTACAATCCCTCACTCTCGCAACACATCTAACTCTGTCGCACCTCCGTATCGACCCTCGCGCGACGGGCCCACCCTCTCCATGGAGCTACAAGATGTCGGCGGCCTTCTCTCGAGGCCACGATGATTCTTTGCCTTTTTTTTTTCGCTTTTCCTCTTCCGAATGAGTCATGTCCTCTTCTTAGCGTGGCGTTGGGTGATATTTCCTTCTGGAGACATGATACAATGGTCACTTCAGTGTTTCTATTTATTAAATATTATATCAACTCTTCTTTCTTTTGTTTTTTTACCTTCTTGGGTTTGGACTTGTCGGAAGCTGTCTGGTTAATAACTTGATACCACTATACATAGATACCATTTTTATGACTTCATGTCTATGAATTGAAGTAGAAGATGTAATTTTTTTCGTTTTTGCATTTTAATCTAATTCTAACCGGATGGATACATAGCAGGACAGCAGAAACAAGTAGATATTGATAGTAGATATCACAGAAACAAGGTCTGATATGAAACACCCAGCCGATAATTCTCGGTTCGCCCTTACGCCATGCTGCCGGTAGTACGTACAATGCCGCTTTTGATCTTTTTTGTTTTTGTGTGTTTTTGCTTTTTTCGTCGTCTCTCGTCCATATGGATTTTCGAGAGAGCTATGATGATTAATTTGATTGGGTGAGACCCAATGCTGTCAGGACCGTCTGACAGCTGAAGAGCGGTTTTTCTTGCAGCTGATATGCAGCCCCCTGCCCAATGTTTTCCGGATTTTTGCCTTGATTGACAGAGAAGTAGCCCTCCCTCCCAAATCAGATGACCCATCGGTAACTAGCATACCGGCCAGCCGTCTCACTCTTGCGGATGATCTTGACGACCTGCCCGCGGCGCAAGCCGAGATATCTGGCCACGGGATCCGAAACTTGGATGCGAGGCAGCTGCGACTCCTTCAGGCGATAGCGCTCCAGCAGCCGGGCTTTTTCCTCCGGGCTGAGCAGTACGTGCTTGGGCACCAGTTCGTGGCGTGTGATATTGACCAGCAAATCTTGCTCCTGGAAGTGCTCGCAGATGCGGCCTGGGATGCCGCTCAGTAGACGCACGGCCGAGGGGGAAATGGGCGTCTGCGTGATGAAGATGCCGCTGTGGAAGTTATTCTCGTCGACCGTGTGGTTGAACGTACGGACTTGCTTGGTGCCCACACCACTGCTGTCCGCGCAGAACTCGACGTAGATCGTGCCGCAGTCGGGTTGGGGATTCGGGTTGGATTTGCTGGGCAGAGCCGTGTATTTCGCCTGCATGGCTTCCGTGGGGCGGGCGCTGATTTTCATCTGGTCGCGTCTACACACCAACATCACATTAGCACTAGAAGACTACGCGATAAGAAAGAACAGGAACCTCGCGATTTGCATACCTGGGAAGGCCACTTGTTGGTTCTTGGAACTTCGCTCTGAACTCAGAAAGCGAAATCTGAACCTCATCTTCCGTCACTTCGTAGCCCTGTCACACGGCGTACCGAGTTAGCCTCCTCCTCCCCTCCCCCCGGCGGACGACAATCAGACGATCCAGCTTACCCGATCCTGAAGCATCTCAAACACTGTCCTCCATGTGCGCCATAGTCTAATAATCTCACGGTCGGCCTCTCCGGAGCCACCTGCGTAGTCTGAGTCCATGTCGAGGCGATTCGGGCGCACCGCGGCGCTCTCACGGACGGTCCAGAAATGAAGGGGGGAAAGGAGATGGTTAATAAATTAATAACCCCAATGCTGCTCACAGATCACTGGCTGTTCACCGTCACTCCGTGGTCTTCGTTGGTGGAGAGAAAGGAAAAGTGCGGTCCGTGACAGCGAAGTAAAGTGAAGTTCTCGAAAAATCGGCGGGCCTGCGCTAACACCGCCAATAGTGGTAAGCGCCGCCAAAACGGCCAGAAAGGCCAGAACAAAAATATGGGCACAAGACTCCTCTCCTCCTCTTTCTCTCTGCTCGACAAGTCCAATCGACCACCACGCGGTCTTCGTTCGTCATTGAGTCGGTCTCTGGAGCCTCCAGGGGTCAGTCTTGGAATCCGTTGACGAGAGCGTTTTATATTCGCTAGCTTAATCCACGAATTGCTCCCTCGTGTCTGCATCTTGTTCAGGATGACCGATTCTACCCCCGTTAGCGAGCCTACCGTCAGGCCTACCAAGCCGGATGAGGAGGCATACAAGGCCGATCTTGCCAATGCTGAGAAGGAACACACTGCCGTTCAGGAGAAGCTGGTATGTACCCCCCATTCCCCCCCGGGGGCGGATTCGGTTTCCGCCCTAACAATCGGTGTATTTGTCTTTTCTTCCCTCCCTCCCCCCTCAATCTCCCCTTTTCCCTCTCTAAGACACCCCTCGATTGTTCAACTTTTATAACGCAGATAGCGATTAACATCCCCATAGAACCAGGTGAAGGCCAAGATCGAAAGTGCTCGCCCTAACAACCAAGACTCGCCTGCGGCGAAGAGGCAGCAGGAGCTGCGGGCTGAGCTCTCCGCGATCCGTCAGAAGCAGTCTGGCTTCAAGTCCTCCAGAACGAGCACGCAAGAAAAGCTTAATGCCCTCGATGCGACCCTCAAGGCCCGGATCGCCGAGCAGAACAACTCGCGCACCCGGATGAGCTTCAAGAACGTGGAGGAGGTCGACCGCGAGATCGCTCGCCTCGAAAAGAGTGTGGATTCGGGAACTCTCCGCCTGGTGGACGAGCGCAAGGCGCTGGCTGATATCTCCAGCCTGCGCAAGCAGCGCAAGAACTTCGCTGGCTTGGACGAGGCCCAGAAGGTCATCAACGATCTCAAGGCTCAGATCGCTGACCTGAAGAAGTCTCTCGACAACCCAGAAGCAAAGGCCCTGAGCGACAAGTACACCGAGATCCAGAAGGAGCTTGACAGCATCAAGGCCGAACAGGACAGTGCTTTCAAGAGCCTCAATGCCCTGCGTGATGAGCGTACCAAGCTTCATGCCGAGCAACAGAAGAAGTGGTCCGCGATCCGTGAGGTGAAGGACAACTACTACAAGGCTCGTAAGGCTTACAAGGAGTACGAGGATAAGGCATGGAAGATCCGTCGTGAACGTCAGAAGGCTCAGCGCGATGCTTTTGAGCGTGAGAAGAGGAAGAAGGTCGCTGACAAGAAGCTCGAAGAGGCCTCTCAATTGGCCTATACCGACGAGATCCTCACTGCACAGGGTCTCATTCGTCATTTCGAGCCCACCTATGACTTCGCCGCTCTGGGTCTTGATGACAAGAAGAGCGAGTCTGGCGCCTTCCGTGCCGAAATCGGCCGTACCGTTGACGACTCGAACATGAAGGGTCTCCGGATCCTTAAGAAAGAGGACCGCGAGGAGGACTACTTCGCGGGCACCGGTGGCAAGAAGGGAAAGAAGGGCAAGAAGAACGCCGCCGCCGGCGCTGCTGCTCCCGCCGAGAGTGCCAAGTTCAATCTGAGCTTTGGTGTCATCGAAGACTTCGCCAAGGTCAAGGTTGACCCTCCGATGAACCAGTCCAACGTTCCTGCGGTCATTGAGAAGCTGGCTGCTAAAATTACCGAGTGGAAGTCTAACCAGGCCTCCAAGACCGAAGAGGTACGTGGTTTACCCCCCCCCCACCCCTATTTTCTTTCCTGCTCGCCATAGTTGAAGTACAGTTGCTGACTTTCACCTCCTCACAGAACATCAAGAAGGCTAAGGAAGAAATCGCTCGCCTGGAAGCCGAGGAGACTGCCGCCGCTGAGAAGACCGAGTCCGAAGAACAGAACGGTGTCAATGGCGACGCCGATGCCAAGGAGACTGATGCCGTTGCTGCTACCTCCGAGGAGCTGCAGAAGGCCTCTCTGGAGGAGAAGGCATGATTACACCCCACTGGTAACTGAGCCTTTATATATGCATCTGCACACATGAATTGTCTGTTGCATAAGCATATGCATGAAGCTTTTCCTTTTATCTTTAGCTTCTCTTTCTTGGCTTCCTCTCATCATCCCTCCCTTTTTTTCTCTACCTATGCATCAGCATCCACCATGATTGTCTGTTTTTATTATTCCTTCCCGCTGTCTTCTCCTAATGCAGTAGATGCCCATATGCATATTGATATTTAGTGTGAATCTGGCTGCAATTCGTCGGATTTTGTTTTCTTGATCCTTCTCAACTCTGCGAAATCCCCTCTCCAGTAGTTCTTTTGCTGTCTGTCTGGTCATTTCAGCATTATGTCCTTTCCCACTTTTTTTCCATTTTCCTACTTTTGCTATTGGGGAAAAAGGGGGGTATTTTTCTGTTTCCTTTTTCTCTTCCCTTCACTTAAAAAGTATCCACAAAAAGGAATGCAGAAGGAGACAGTTTGGCTGGTCAGAATACATAAAGAGTCTTGTAAGTAGCGGTACATAAATTTGTCATATTTTCTCGAGCGAGAAGGTCCATGCGATGCATAAATTCTATTTCTATCTCACCTTATAGCCCAAGTAGTTACCAAAGTTCATTTTATGTAGTTGAGAGATCTATTTTTGCAAGACAAAAGAAGGTTAACCTGGATGCTACGACTGTTCATCTTCAGACTCGGACCCCAGCACCGTCTGCAAGAACTCCACCATGGCGTCGAACTGTTCCGGCTCCTTGATCCAGTGACCTTCTACCTCGGCGCCGGAATAAGTACGCCATATGAGATTGTCGAAGCCGAGGCGGACGAGAAGCTCCGAGGCTTTTTCTCCCAAGCTCACATCGACCCATTGGTCATCTTCGCCGTGGCTGAGAAAGATGGGCGTGTGGGATATCGGTTTGGGGGGCGTATACTCTTGCTGTTGTATCGATTGCTGGTGCTGCTGGTGCTGCTGGTGCTGCTGGTGCTGTTGTGTCCGTGTAATCTGTAACTGCCCGTCCTGTTGAAGCAGAAACACCCGTCTCGAATCTTCAAGTCTTCTCTCGATCGAGTTCACCGTCGCCCTCTGCACAGGGTCATCGGTCGCCATCTCCTGCGATTGCAACTGATTGAGAACTGCTTCTACCCTCGTCGAAAGAGGAAGCCAACCCATAACCCCCATGAACCCGCCAATGCTCTGCCGTGCGCAGATCAATGCAATTACCGCCACCGCCATCCCTTGGCTCAGCCCGCCTAGAATCACCCGTTCGGGATTGCCTCCTAGCCGAACGACTTCTTCGTTTAGAATGCGGAGAATGTACTCCACGGTCTGTGCGAGTTCGGTCATCGCCGCGAGGGTGTGTTCGTTGCCGCCGATGCTGCTGTTGTTGTTGCTATTGCTCTCCTGGTTATAGTCTTCCAACGTATCCGAGTCGAACCATTCCGTTAGCGTTTCTTGGAAACGTTTGGACCACCGCGGCCTGGCAGAAGGAAAAACCCATCGGCATGAAGGGAAATGCTCGAAGATGGTTTTCCCAGACGAGGTGACGGACGAGACTAGCTCCGAGGCCAGTTCAGGTCCGTTGCTGCCTCTGCCATGAAGGAGAATGACGGTCGACGTATGGGTAGGCCTTGAGGGGAAGTAAACATAGCGCGGAGGAAATAGATACACCATGATGGGTGATGGAGGGAGCACAGTGTAGAGAATAGGGATAGGAGTTCGGGTGTGACAGTGGCCTCTGGCTCCTTTCACAGAAAAAGACCTATAACATGATTATTATTGGACCTGGCGGATTTTGTGATGCCTGAGGTCAGCCCAGCCAAGGCTCCAGAGCTGAAAAGGGTATATACGACGTGTTCTGCCGTTGAAATATTTCCATAGCCACGAGTTCGCCCTTTTTTGTATTCTTGTCGTTGGCCACGTTTGTGTGCTCGCAGGAACCAGCTGTATTCGGTGGTTAGGTCTCAGACCTAAAACTGTACGTCAGGTGAATGACTTTTGCCCCCAAGCTATATATAGGCGACAAGGGGAGTATCCAGAGCTCAAGGAAAGGGTCCTAAGATACTGCCATAGATTTCATCCTCTACGGAGTACTCCGTAACTAGGCACCATAATAACGGGTGGGAATGATCGACCACAGACCACCCCCCTGGACCCCTATACTCCGGAGTCCGTAGTGTACACACTATCCAACTCGCCTCTCCCAGCTACCAATGATGATCAATGTTCGGCACAACGCACCGATATACAAACGGAGGCGCAGTCATGACGAATTTTCGTGGCGGTGCGGGCAGTCGTGATGAGTGGGTAATAGAAATTAGGTAGATGCTGGATCGGCCGCGTGGATCCGAGGCCTGGGCCAGTAAGTTAGTAAGAGGTCGATCAGAAGCAAATCTAGAAACTCATTTAGGCTCCTTTTTCATATTTCCTTTTTCCACAGTGTCCCTTGGGATCTACCACCTGCAGTTTGAGGGTCGATCGACGTCTGCCAGAATAGGGTGAAACGTGAACAGTGAGTGGTGAGTCGAGTTGAGCGAAGCGCCAGCCTTGGCCTTTGCCTATTGCGGAGTCCCCCTCCTCGCAGGCTCCTCACTTTCCTCCATCCTCCTTCACTTCTAACTCTCATTGTCGTCCGATAGATCGCACGAAACGCTAATCTGACCGGGATAAAAGGCATATCTCTCGAAAGAGCTTCGTCTGCGCCTGTCGTCCAACCGGAAACTGGCCCAGCTTCTCGTTTGCCTACAATCAATCACCTCCCTTGCCTCAGCAAGCCGCTTGTTTGCAATACTATCGCCAGCATGTCCTACAAACCTGTATGTCTATTCGCCTCATTAAAGGATTGGTGATTAGCGACTTCTTTCTTCGAGAGGAATATGCTTGCTTACATTGCCTCGTTCTCTAGGAGGGCGCTCCCCCTTCCTATCCTCAGCCTATCCACGACCCGAACGCTTATCAGGGTACGCCCGTGAACTCGCCACCTCCAGGACAGGAATATTATAACCAGAACGGATACTACCCGCCTAATCAGTACGGCCAGCCGCAGCCAGGATATGGTCCTCCACAGCCAGGGTATGGCCCTCCGCAGGGCTACGGTGCTCCTCCCCCGCAAGGAATGTACTACCAGCAGCAAGGATACCCCCCGCCCCAACAAGGCTACTACGCGGACGATCGAGGTGATCGAGGCATGGGTGCCGGCGGTGGTATCTGTGCGGGTATAATGGCCGCTATGGCGTGCTGTTGCTGTTTAGATATCTTGTTTTAGACCGCTGGGCGGATATAAGAACTCGACAGCATCCCACGCGCCTTGATGGGCGCGGCGGAAAAGGCTAACGCATACGTGGATGCCGGACTTTCTCTCAACATTAATCTTCTATCCTTGGCCATTCGCTGCAGCCTCGGCCCTCTTTGTCTCTTTGGGTGAAACACACGTTCTTTGAATACCTTTTTTCCCTTTTGTTGGTTCTGTTTATTATTGATACTCGTCGCGGCGCAACATGGACCTTGAAATACCGGTTGGGAGATTGAGTTTGGATAAGGCGTCTTGTCAGTCCGATTGTCACTGTCCACAGTGTGCTTTTGTATTGTTTTTAATGAAATGAAACTTGTATTCTATTCTGTAAAAGAGAAAAATGCAAATGTAGTACAATATTTACAGAAGCTAGCTAGTTATGTTGAAATATGTACATTGAACTGGAACCCTCTCATACGGAGAGAACCAGTCTGACCAGGCATATTAAATCATCTGATGGCAAGAGAAGATGACAAAGCATTATGCGAAACAAACCAAATGTATGCGAAAAACAACAAGAAAAACAATCGAGAATTGAAACTCAGGGTATCATAAGTATATCGAGGGTACTCCCACAGAGCAACCCTGCGTAGGTAAGTAGAGTTTCGCTCATCAGGATTCCACGATGAGGAGAAGTCCATCATATCTTTCATCCGTTCATGAAAAGGTATCAATCATATCGTGACTCGTCATTCGTCATCGGAGGCTATTATTGGGCCCAGGGGTAGTTTATATTGATTCCCCAGCCTCTCAATCCTAATAGTGACTGCTCAGCTCTGAGTCGCCCCCCCCGAACTCATTCGGATCCACCCTTCGATACGACCGCCCTCCAGGTCTCCGCGGTGGCGGCGTTGGTGACGCGATCGACGAATGCTGCTCGATGACCTCGACGAATTCGTCTTCTGTGTGTATGTGCGAGGAGACCGACTCGTCGACCACGATTCTATCCTCTTCACGTCTGTACCGGCCGCCGGCGGAGGCTTCGCTCATTTCGTCCTCGACAACGACGACGGTGTCGTCGTTATGATTGTGCCTTCGACTGCTGCGGCGGGAGGGCGGGTGGCCGCCGCCGCCGCCGCGACGGACGACGACCTCTTCATCAACGACGGCGGGGGGTCCCTTGGGTCCTATAACGAGGTAGAGGAGGTAGATGAATAGGATGAATCCTGCGACGGAGCCGATCACGATCCCCGCAACGGTTCCCGGTGCAGGGCCGGAGTTGAGGCCGCCGTAAGTCGCTGGTATGGAGATGGTACTGGAGCGGCGATTGAGGAAGTGAGGAGGAGGGCGTGTATCAGAAGAGCCTTGCGAGGGGATCGCGGCGAGCTGGAGTGGCGGGGTGATCCACGATGGGAGAGGTCCCATGGCGAGAATGGATGCTTCGATAGAAAACGAAGACACCGAAGAGACTGTTCTTGATTGCAAGCAAGCAAGCTGGTTGAGAGCTCGGCTTGTCTGACAGACAAATCAAATGTCGTCGGCTGTTGTTTTGTTTTCGATCCAATAGATAGATAAGACTCGTGTGACGCCGATCTACCAGATGGGCAGCATGATGCGCAGAAACGCCGCAGGAGAAAGTGTAATTCGGACAAAACTGTCGCTGGAAATATGACTACTGGAGAAGAGAGGGAAGATTAAAAAAAACTCGAGGTATCAATCGTGCGCAAGGCAGGGATGGATGGGACGAAGGGAAGCGAGTCAGACAAGCGGTGGCTGGGAGTGGATCAGTAGAGCTGGCAGTAGAGCTGGCAGCTCAGTTGTTTGTCGTTGAGATCTTGGAGGAATCTTTAGACTTCTATCTTTTTCTTAAGTGATAAGACTACCTGGGAGCCTTTATCATTTGTTTGAACAAGAAAACAGTCTCATTTTGTGAAGCAACTGGCTGTCCTTGTCGTGTATACATTTTGTAGTATCTCAGCGGAAAATAGCGTGGCTGGGAGAGAACTCCTGTGCACTTGGCCAAGGGCTTATTTATCCAGGATCATAGAATATAAAATATAATAAATGGATATTTAAATTATGAGATTTATAGTGATAGAATTCTGAGCGATTTATACTATAAATATATGTTTATACTGTGATCAGCAGGGGTTTTCAGTAGTATTAGATAACTAGAAATATACAACCTAATATGATTCTACTTCAACCCCCCTTCTTTGAAACAATCTCAGTCCTTAGTGATGGTTGAAACTCATCTTCTGTGTGCCTCCAAATGGCTTGCCCAGTCTGTCATTCCTCATATCAGCCAACAGTTCACTATCATCCCATCCCACTGTATATACGCCACTTCCAGGCCTGTTGTTCCCTGTGTCTTCCTGCTTCTAGTGATACTGCAAAATAATAAGCTGCTTGCTGGTGGAAACTTGGTACTTGTCATTAGGTGTAAGTGCCTCTCGTCGCTCTCCTCCAGGCAAGAGAGGTGTATATAAATTTGAACAGATGAGGCGCTGTCCCTGTTGGAACATTGGTGTATCCCCTGGTCCTTGGTAATAATGCACAAAGCTGACTACAGGCGCATTCTGAGAGACGCTTGCAAGACCCAAATTGATTAGTGAGCTAAGATGACCACGTAATGCAGGAGTGAAATCCAGAGGCAAGAGATATCCAGGGGTTCCAGAGGTTCTTCTTTACCACCTCCACCTACAGTGACTGAATTGCGAAGCAGAGGGAGAAGACTGTTAATAGATCGTAAGCGAGTATAGTATCCAGCGCCGCCAGGGCGTGTAGATTGTCGGGTGTATTTCAAACTTCTCGATTCACGAAATCCACTGGTTGATTCGACAAATAGGGCGTG
>NW_019208912.1:1326184-1595182 GCF_001890105.1 Penicilliopsis zonata CBS 506.65
AGAGGCAATGAGAGAAATCGAGGAACAAAGTGCCGCCAGAGGAACTATGACTAGAGGTTGTCTTGAACGGCATTCTGAGTTTCTGGTGGCAAAGTTGGAGGTGTTTATATATGACAGGATGGGTGCAGGACATGTCAAGCTGGTTGGGACGAAAACGCCGCACGTGCAGGAGAAAACGCCGACTCCTTTAGGAACCGCTCCTTCTCTCTCTTCTCTCCAACATGACTTTGGAACAACAAGAATAACACACAGAATGGAGCTTCTCCCTACTACACAGCTAGCCATAGTCTTACTGATCTCTCTTGCCATCATGCCCAGGAAACATCGGTCATATGCGCAGAGACTCTGATGTGTTCGTCAGACAGGCAAGGACAGCTGTGAGCGGGTTTAAGACTACACGCCTCGTGTAAATTTGACACTCGGGTCCCTCGAGGTTCTTTGAAGCGTGCTGCTATATGTGTTCAAAAGAGTCCTTTGATGGCCACCACGCTTCCGGATTCGGCAAATGAAGGTTAGTCTTGCCGTTGAAGTCCCTCAGATTTGAGGCAAATACTAAAATTTCTGGAGATTACTTGGCCTAGTGATTCAGCAAATGATTTCAACTATACCTTCCCCTCATAATAGTGGGAGAAATTAGTGAAAGCTATGAGATCAGAGAATGTGACTCTATGTGACTCTGGCAGATTCCACATCATCCGTATGAACACACACCCTGCGGAATACTATGATAGCAATACAGAGGATTTGCTACATCAATGATCTTAACTTGCAGGGGCTACTTGATATCTCTATATCTAGAACCTGGTGAATCAGCAGCAATGGTTCGGAGATATCATCAGGCATTAGCATTCGGGTGTCGGGCCTGCCAAACCCTGAATTCCGAGGCCAACCATTCAATCTTCTCTCACAGAGAAAGAATAACGAGTTTTCCAGTCACATATACTTGTCACTTCCAAGAGATGCGTTTATGGGTTACCTATGAGTTTCGTACCTTGAGGAAGCCATATATCACTGGGTGGCGTATCACAGTGAAGCAGAGCCCTAGCACTTTATTTGATGGGGGGAATGTACTCCGTACTATACCATCTTCCTCGGCAACACGAAAATAAAAATTTTCGATTGTCGTCTGGTACGAAGTCCTGGAGAAAGACTTCGTAGCGTGGTGGGCAGAAAACACTGTTCCCTTTTATTGGTAAACAGGGCTCTACGATCGAGCAACTACTCATTAGGTAGGGGATCGAGATATCCTCCTTTCTAAATGCCTCTTCTCAGCTGTCATTTTCTGTTCAGAACCTGTCCAGGCTTACTTCCGTCTCAGCCCCGCCCTTCGTGTTGAAAAATAAAAACATAAACTGCTGTAAGTTGGGCATCAACAGAAGCTGACGGGTTCACTTTCTGCAAAGCTTCAACTTTTTATTAATATACCATACCATCCATAAAAGCGCTCTCACAAGATGAAAAGCGAACAGGGTCAGATTTCAAAAGAGAGACCAAGGGCAGACACTCGGGGACTGTTGAACCATGCCTGTTCTCGGTTTGAAGATCTTACGGGAGAAAGGCTGCGCTCTCGATCCCTCAATGACCTCGAGAAAATTATATTGGATCATCAGCAAGAAGGAAAGACTATATTATCTAGCACAGCAAGAAATAACTGTCTCCAGATTGTGGAAATCGTCAAGGGCCTGGCTGGGCCTATAGGGGAGGCTACCGCATTGGTAAGTACACAAGATATCATCTATTTGATCTCTTCGAGCATAGCGCTGACAGTCTTTCTAGGTGTTTTCACCTGCAAGTGCTTGTTTCAGCGCGCTGTCATTTCTCTTGGAGATACCGTCAAAAATACATGCAATTCACGAGTCAATCAATGCTGTTTTTGACGAAGTCGAACCCCAATTTATCCAGTTGAAAGTATATGACCGTATGGAAAACCCCGACCAGGACCTACTTATATACGCTTGCAATGTTATGATGGCATTTGTGGATCTCTGCGCGCAGTGTGTGAAGCAAAACAAAAAGGGAAGGCTGTCGAAGCTCTATAAAGAAGGCAAATGGGTCTTACTGAATGAAAATCCAATCAAGGCTGGACTTGATCAGCTTCAAAAACTTTCTGAGCGGAAAGAAGGTCTTCAATCAACTATCATATTAGAGAAGATCCTACACTCCGAGCATATTCTGGACGGCATTGATACTAAAGTCGATGGTATTCGGGACTATGTTGGCAGGCGATCAGACGAACAGACGCGACAGGATGAACTAATCATAATCAGGAACCGGTTTGGCATGTCGGACGATAGGGTACTCATGTCTCATCGCGTCTTCGCGGAGAACGCTCAACTAGCGACTGTCAGAAGTTCTTGGTTCCTTGAGTGGGAGGCTTACAGAAAGTGGACATGTCGAGAAAATCAAGATGTACGCCCGTTACTACTGGTTACAGGGGCACAGGGGACAGGCAAAAGTGTTTCGGCAGCTTCGATGTTCCTTGATCTCAAGAGCAGCCTTAAAGATGATGAGCAGGCATTGATTGCTTACTATACATTTCCCCCTGTGCCGAAGAATTGCAAAGACAATCAACAGCCGTTGGAAAGCGGCGTGAAGTCAATCGGACTGCAATTAGCAGAACAGAGTCCTGTCTACAGAAGACGTCTTCTGAGGGCATTAAGGGAGAGTACGACCAAGGATACCGACTACAAGCGGCTATGGAAGACATTGAACGTTTGGAAGCCTGCCGATAAAACTACTTCCTACCTATTCCTGGACGGGTTAGATAACCTGTCAGACTCGGAATTCAATAATCTCATGGACGAACTGACCGCTTCCTCCGACCAGGCATCCCCTGAAGCCAGTTACTTTCGCATATTTGTCACGGGAAGACGGAATCTGTTGCAGAAGTACTCTCGGTCAAAGCTCTGCTTAGATACTGTGGAGATTGAGAGGTTCAATCGTCAAGAAATAGAAGGATATATTGAATGGTTCTTGAAGACCAAAGACCTATTACAGGAGAACTATCTGGATTTCGGTGAGCTTAGAAAATCAATCCTTGCCGGGTTGCTCAGAAAGTCCTATGGTAGCTTCCAGAGAACCCAAAAACGGCTGGACAAGGTTGAATCTCTGGTTCGGTCAGATAGTAGAGACGAGCTTTCTCACTTTCTCGAGACACTGGACCGAGGAGAATCAGGCCCAAGTGAGTCTGAGCTGAGAGACCTCGAGAGGATACTGGACGCAAAAGAAATAGAAGAGCTGAATGAATTGATCATTTGGGCGGAATTCGGCTCTAGGTATTTTGGCGTGGAGCAGCTTGAAGCCTTTCTGGTATGCCCTCTTCTTGTGAAATGTGGTGGACAAAAGAGTCCCGCTTTGATGTTGAGACAGACGCTGACAAATGATTTGAGCTGCAGTTTATTCGGTCGAGTTCGCCTCCTTTGAGATCTCTTCGCAAGAAGATCCAGGACCGGTTCTCTCTTATTTTGGAAGAGCGAGATGATGGAGTCCGGCTGCGTGAAGACATGAAGCAATGGGTGATCATGGAACAGAGTGGACGACTGCCGCCGGCTGTGACAGCTACCATTTCTGTCACAAATGCTGAGATTGAAGTTGCGCAGCGGTTCTTCTGGGACCTAGCCCACCATTCGGTGATGAATAGGTTTAACTTCGATGCGCACCAGGTCGATATGTCGAAGCCTTCGACACAACGGATTCAGGTCACTCCGTTGAATGCGCATTTGGTTATGGTAAAGCGAACCTTTGAATTCCTGAGAAGGGCACCACACGCCTTATCGCAGCCTATTGGGGGAGTCCTGTTGGCAAGTCTGCCAGGGCATTTATCAGATCTACGGCGTCTGCCTGCTTTCGAACAGATTGCGGATGCGGATCGACGGACCATAGGAGAGAACGTCCAAGAGCTCTTTTTCAACCCAATGAACCTTGAAAGACACTGGGATACCTTTCAGGACATCGCATGGCACACAAATGAAGATTCGAGAAATTCATTCTGGGAATGGCTAAAGGATGATGCAGCAATCAAACATCTAGGGGTACGGGGTAAACTCGAAGAAGTGAATAGAGATCCAAAGCGGAATCAAAAGCTGTTCGAATCCCTGGCAAAACTGGCCGGCCGCAGGTGGCTTCAGGACAGGACTTCGAGTGCCATGGCTGCTTTCGAATGGTTGAGAAATTTCCTTGAGTTGGTATGTAGCAGTGTCAGTCCCTTCTTTTTCCTCGCCAGGCTGACATGGGGTAGGACGCAGAGGACGAAAATTCCAAGGATAGTTCCGAAGATGGCTCCGGAGAAGATGACAGAGTCTCAAAAGTGGAAGAATGGTGCAAGGAGGCATTGGGGGTGCGTCACTTGCGTGGAAATGATATCTGGCTGCAACGAGTAGCAGAAACATACCAGTCTGTTGGTGAGAATAAGAAGGCTTTCGAGAAATATCAGGAGGTAGGTTCCAACAAAACACCAACCTTTCCCCTGCTCAGTCGTGTAACAAACTAATATTTCCTCCCTATTCCTTGATCACAAAGACCAATGAAATCCTTGAAGAGATGGGAGATCTTGACCGAGATCGACGGGTGGGAGTGCTGATTTGCCTTGCCTCGTTGGCCGACGATGAAGACGACGCTTTGAAATACAAGGGAGAAGCTTTCAGGCTGGATCCAAGAAATATCGACGCGAGATACGAACTATTTAAAAGCCGCCATGCTCGAGGGGATGAGGCGGAGGTTGCAAGTCTAGTGACCGAGGCATTGGAACTCAAGAGTAGCACACGGCCTATATCTCATCTGGGCCTGATGGTTGAGATGGCGATTGAGGACGACGAGAGTGATACATTTGAACTCTTGAACACAATTTCTTCCATCTGCTCGTCATCTCTACAGAGCCTCGATAGATTGCTGGAAGATATGGAAACTGCTATCGATAATGCGAAAGAACAGAAACAGCATGAATTCTGGGCTACTTTGCTCTTGCACAAGGGAATCGCGCTCTCTTGTTATTCCGACGATTACTCTCGGTTCGACAAGGCAGTGCAAGCATGGAACGAATGCTCGAAGTTGATCTTGGAGAACATCAAGCAACAGTCTGCAGGGGCAATCCTGCTGGACCAGGTCGGGCGACAGTTGAGTAGCTATTACTTTGAGCAGACCATCAAGGACCCGGCGAACGCTGCGGAGCATGCCGAAAAACTGAAGCAGATTTTTGAGGAGCAGAAGGGCATTGTTCATGGGATGTCTGCCGCGAAGACGTACCTGGCAGCCTACCGGGTTCTCAGTGGGGATCAATCAGCCGCCCGGAGCCTATTCAAGGAAGATATTGTGGAAGCCTTTGCTTTGCTTTCAGACAACACGACCCGCAACGACCACCGTGGATACACGCTGCTGTTTCAGATTCTTCTTTACACCGGCGACCACATCAACTCGCTGGTGGCATTCTCCCTTCTTGCTCGACGCGTGCTCGAAGTGGAGATCCTGAAGGAGTGGTTGTTGCCTGATGGTGGCGAGGCTATGAGTCCCGAAGCCAGCGAGCTGGTCGAGTTCTTCAAGGCGGAAATTCCCGAATGCTATTCTCCCTGGGAGAAGGTCTGGTTTATGAGCCACCACTTGAAAACGCTGGCCCAAGATCAGGATCATGATGGCGAAAGAAAACCGTTTTATGAGAAGCTGGTGAACTCTATGAGCCAATACGACGAAGCACTCGATGACGCCAACAACGACTATGTTTGCGATCGATGCGGCGGCTTGTTAGAAAGCGAAGCGCCGATGTACGCATGCCAGTACTGTTATAACATCGGACTGTGTGAGCCGTGTCTCCAGCAGCTCAAAGACGGAACGTTCAAAACACCCCTCTGCCGGGCCAGCCACCAATGGATGCAGATCCCTCCCTGGAACCCGAAAACCCACGTTCGGGCATATCGGCGGAAGGTCTGCATGGATGCAGTCATCGGAGAGAACGGATCTCTGACGGGGGGGGAAGAAGTGTCGGTTGTGGAGTGGTTGGAACGTCTGAAGGAGGATTGGAAGCCCGAGGGAGTCTGGACCTTTCACTGAGCTGTCTTTGCTTCCTATAGAATATATATCAAGTAGATCAATATGTTCAGCTTATATAGTCATACTACAGAATAAATGTATTGTTCTTTTAGGCTATAGACCCTGACCCACTTGGCCCACCGGTTCCATTCGGAATCTTATGCTATAATAGTCTGTAATATATACTACATAGTACCTAGGTAGTATACTACCATATAGTATGTGGTATGTGGTGTACGATCCTGTATACATCCTATATTTATACCATGTGAGAAGATACTAAGGGGAATAGAAGACATCGAAATCCGAATAAATAATAGCATAGAATAAAATTATCAGAAGTACGAGATCACATCTAGTTTCTTCCTGCTTCTATACTATTTATCAATGTATACAGTATACAGTATATAGTAATATGTAGAGTATGTATAGAATCATAAGTAAACCTCAAATAATCACCTGCCCTGATTGAGTCTAGACCTGCGTTCACGTGGACGACAGAAAGCAACCCCGCGCTCATGACAAGGTCCAAGGCAACCGTCAGCCTCGTATGAGAGGAGCTTCTTCACCTCCTGCTCAGAGCCACGATGGAGAAGAAGGTAACGATTGATTTCAAGGGGCTCCCTGCAAAGGATGACCCCGAGTTTCTTGAATGGATCGAGAGTGAGTGCTTGTTCTCCTAGAAAGATGGTTTCTCAAGTTTGATCTGATCTGGTCTGATCTGATATGTGTTATTTTTTTTTTCTTTCAGCCTTGCCGAGTGGCCTCGCAGCTCCCTTCAAACCTGCTACTCTGGAGACGGAAAACCGGCGGCGAGAACGCCAGAAAACGACGAGACGCCATGCGCCCTATGTCTCCTTTGGTGACCGCGGCACAACGTCAAGCGCGGGTCTCTACGGCTCGCTGCTGCGGATTTGTCGCCCTGTCCGGGGCAAGCATGGCAGCAGCCATCGTCTCCGGTCGGGCCTGGTGGGGGTAGGTCCAGAGGATGACCCCGGGGCGTGGTATGTCTATCATAGGGCGTCACAGCTGCTGGAAAATGCACAGGTAGCCACCAAGGGACTGGGCCTGCGGGTCTTGAACGCGTTGTCGTCCGAGTCGCCGACGTTGGATTTCCTGGGAGACCGCTGGCCGGTCATCTCCTACTCGACGGTCGATGGCTTCTCGGTGACCGTCCGGCTGTGGTGTCGGCACAATGTGGTGGTACAGCAACTGCAGGTCACCAATGTGACGAACCGGTTCAAGCCTCTCGAATTGGAACTCGACCCGAGCCTCTGCATGCTGGACTTGGACTATCTGGAGAGGAAGGACAGGTTCCGGGTTTGCTACAGATTTGCACCCCATGGATATGGCATCGTTGCTCTGGAGGACAGGCCTGAGCTCACCGTCGACCGGGAACGGGTTTGTGTCCTGCTGAGCCTGTTCAAGGACGGGAAAGCACAGAATCTGCAGCAGGGGTTATTTTCGGATTCTCAAGCAGGGAATTCCATGAATCCAATGGTCAGACCCATCCTTCTCACTCATCAATTTGAAGGGCCCAACACGGTGCATTACACTACCGCTTTCAAGCTCCAGATGAGTCCGCTCCGCGCCGACTGGAAACACTTTATGATCTCCCTTGAGGATCTTTACTCGGATCCGCAGCTCGAAATAGAAAGGCTTTCATCCACCGACAAGGAGCTGAATTGGTACCTCCGTCGCAATCTCGAGCATGTTCTGTCTGTATGCAGTGTTCCGCTGGAAATACCGGATCAAGAGGAGGAGGAGAAGAAGGAAGACGAGAAAAAGGAAGACGAACCAAGCCTCCTAGAAGGCGGACCGATGATCATGATCGAGGCACCCGATGGCGCACAGCAATTCCTTCACCGAGGTACAGACATTCAAAGCCAACTTGGGCCGGTGGCGTTGACATGTGGAGATTTTGCCGATCACCGCATCAGCATATCCGGGAGCTTGTGAGCTTAGTTCCATCTGTTTTCATTCATATCAGTGGTGATGGATAGAGAGAGGCTGACGGATGGACGGGTGGAACACCAGTTTTGCCTTTATGTTCATGTTGGAGATGTGTGACCTATTGCCCAGCACATCGTCATCTGTCCGCCATCGCATCCGGGCTGTGTGTAGGGGCCATCTCGAGTGGATCTCGCAGCTTAACGATGCCGGTAAAGCCCTCTCGTCTAATCTCGGCGTCAACGGTGGAAGAATGGACCAGCCGGATGGGACCGATCTTCCGCCCAACGTTCCGGAGAACATGCCGATTCATATTCTCAAGGCCACGCAATACGTCACGGTGTTTGACAGTCTAGAGGATCTGCGCTTTGTCTGCAACTGGCTAGGGGACTTTGCGGTCCAATGGTTCAAGGAGCTCTACACGAGGAAAAACCGACTTACGCCCACCTGGCCGCACTTGAGCGAGTCAGATATTCCAGTCTACCGCCTAAGCGACCAGGTCTGGATCTGGAAGGCATTGAAGAGTCTTGAAGAGTTGCTCGACCACGTTCAAACTAGGTACACTCGCACGCCCCATGATACACTCAAGAAGTTCCTACAGATCGCCAATTACCTGCCCCAGCGGGGAGTCCGAAAGCCTGGCCATTTCATGCTAGATTGCACTAGAACTGCGAAGGCAGAACCTCCGACGGTTCACCCTAGAAAACGACGTGCTCAAGAAACGCATGCTGAGTGTCACCCGCACCGCCCGCGAGACTCGATTCCTGTTGCATTCGCGAGACACGATTCTTTTGTACGGGTTGGAATGGGGATTCTTCGCGGGAGAAGACGCCGTCTGGAAGAACCTGATCGATGCTCAGACGCAGCACGACGAGGTCAGCAATGATGAGGCCCAATGGGATAATCCCCTTCGCTATGGTCTGGCGATTGAAATGGCCAACAAGGGCTATAAACTGGCCAATGGCTTTGAACCATCCGAGATGCGCTCCCATGCTCAGCAGATTCTTCTCGCCTCATCTTCGGAGAACGGGCTCTTCCCTGGCCAGTTAGATGCGTTCAGCAAGGAGCCCACACTCTTCGACCGCGAGCTATCCCGAGACTTTTATTTCCATGTGGGATTCGAAATTCCCTGCATCCTGTTGCGTAACATGAAAAACCGGCATAAAGGCTTGGACCCATCTCCAGGTTCTGGTATCACGCCGGGAACTCGGCGAGAAGGAGTAAGCTATACTGTCCAGGCAGATGGTCGAGCGGTCGTACTCTCACAAACTCTGAAGCGACAAAACCCTTATAGCAAACTTGTCGATCTTTCTAATATCATTGAGGTGCCTGAGGAGTGGCTCTATAAGTACCCCGACTTTCTAGACTTTACCCCCCCACGCGATGGAAAAACGCTTGCTTCTATTAAAGGAGAAGCGCCGAGAGCTATACAGGAAGCAATGCACACCGATTTCTTCAGGTTGGCGGTGGGGATGACCCTAGAGGAGACCCATCCCTCCGCTGTTGCGCGCAAGTGCTATGCAAGCATTGACGACGTCCACAAGGGTCGCAAGCAGCGGAAATGGTCAATCGAGCAAAAGTCAACGATGAAACGGTGCGTCACACATACCGAGCTGTGGGGAAAGCTACGGGGACGGCGAGATGCAGATTCCAGCAAGAAGAGATTGATTTACCTGCGATCGCCGGACTACACAGTTGCCGCCTTGTGCTACCTCGCGTCCCCTGAGCTGGAACGGATCCCCATCTCGCAGTTCTTTGATCGCCATGCCAAGGTGGATGCGCACTATCTGGACGACGATACGACGGTGGTGCTCAACAGCTGGGAGACCGAGGTGCATTTCCGGTTCTTCCAGATCTTCAGGGACAGCAAGGAAGGCACCAAACCCTCTTTTCAAGGTCTACTACCACCACGGGTTCGGCAGCTCAAATCCCAGCCGTGCAGCATCTTCGGAAGTAACGCCTACCTTGTCGACGCAGTGATCAGCTTTCGGATTGTGGGTGACTTCTTCGACCGCTATTGGACGTGCCACGTTCTCCAGCATTTCGCCAGCGTCAAGGAGCTGGATGATTTCCCGCCCCTACTTGAGGTGGAGCGGAGTAAAGACACGCACTAGCAGCAGCGAAAGGTTCTAGAGCTAATACTACTAAACCGGATCCTATACAAGGTTCACAGCAGCATGAGCATCATGCTTGAATGCATCGAAAAGGGCCCGCGGTCGAGAACATCCGACGCGGGAGAAAAGTACTTCTCCCGGGACGGTTTCGAAGACCGGAAACCAGAAGAGCTCCGCGAGTACCTCCAGCTCCTAGTCATTCTCAAGAACAACATCACCAGTCTCCAGGGATTGATCGAAGGGTGGAGCACGCGCGAGAGCCAGCAGGGACGCGAACGGCCGCGCTGGACCCGTAGCGACGAGCAAAAGTACCGCAAATCCATCAAACGTCGGATGAATGACTTTGCGGACCACACGCGAGACATCAAGGCCACGGCGGCCCGGATCGAGTTCATGATCACCCTGGTGAGCAACGCGCAGGACGCGATCCGCTCCACCAAGTCCCTGAGGGAGGCGGAGAACATCAAGCTCTTCACCTATGTGACCGTCTTCTTCCTTCCCGTAGGGCTGGCCATTAGTCTCTTCAGCATGAACGGGGCTCCGGACCGCAAGGTGGTTATCTTCATGGTTGTCACTGCAGCAGTGGCCCTCCTCATCACCGCCTGTGTGTTGTGGTGTGTTCTAAACCAGTTGATTCCTAACTATATCTGCAGCGTCCTGTGGCAGGTTCGAAATAATAATAATCATACTAATCATACTAGAGTCCAGGTCCAGGTGCCAGACTTGAGGGCCGTCGGAAACCGCAGGTGGCGGAAGGTCAGGCACTTTATAGACGATCCAGAGAAACAAGTGGTGTGAGAGAGTAGGAGGGTAAGGTAATATTTACTCTATATATTCAGGACATGTAGAGTCTTTTTGGTTTGCGCTTTTGGACTGAACTCCAGGGAGAGAGCATATAAATATTCAACAGAGAGGGATGGATGAGCTTTTGTACACGCAGGCATTGTATGAAATGATGATGGCAGGAAATAGATAATAAAAATAACCTAGTTCTTTCTTCAAGCCTACTATATATTATATATATATATATACTCTTGGGAATTTTGAACGTAGAAGGTAAAAAAAGCAAAGGCAAAAAAGCAGAGAAAAAAAAGAAACTCCGATAAGGGGAATCGAACCCCTGGCTGGCGTGTGAGAGACGCCGATGTTAGCCACTACACCATATCGGATGGTTGATGTAAGGCTATCGGTTTTAGGTTATATCAGTTAAAATTACCCTAGCGGGGCAAGAATTCTATTCAGCTCAGCCCTAGACACCTAAGGCAATAAAAATAACATTTCTGAGAAAGTGAGTTATTTAGGATATTAGAAAGAGTAAGAATAGCTACTTTATTCCTTCTGCGCCAATAATTCTATAATAGTATATTTAATCCTGCTAGGGCATATTTGATTAAAAACTAGTAAGTGATGGTCATTATATACAACCTGCTTATATGGAGTACTACCCTTCTACCATCTCTTCATATAGTCTAGCTTTAATCTAGTAATAAGGCTGATATATTTAAGTTGGCTCTTGTATCCTCAGACGCTGCTTTTGAATCAGTATACACCTAGCTAATATTCGACATCTTCATTCCCACTCAAAACTATATATTGTATAAAAGAACCCTCCTATCATACAATCCTGCTTGTGAGATGAGAATGGCACTAGCCGCCTTCTCGAGAAGTCTGCCAGAACGGCTGGCCTGTCGCCAGTGGTACGGCTAGACTGAGCATCCTGGACACCATTTTAGCATCACAGTCTATGCAATGCCCCCCCCCCCCCCCTTCCCCCGGCAAGCCAAGAAATAAGTCCTGAAGAATCTCAACTCTGTAGAGACAACAACCCGTACTCTTACAGGACTGGTTTTAGGCTCTACGTGAGGCTAGATGGTGGTACAGGAATCTGCAATACCGATGCATGGGTCAGGGGTCCTTGACTGTCTATCCACTTTCTCAATATCGGGTATCTCTGGTAAAACCTTGGACTAGCAGGGCTCCAGGACATGATAACACGACAGATAGTTTTCTAATATACAAACATTGACATCCCCCCCGAGCCTAAACCTGACGTAATCATCAAGACGCGTAGATCCGTTCGGCATTACTTGTCCGCTTTCCATTCCTTCTATATTATAGAGGATATCATCTATATAATCACCAGCGGCGCTCATATGTAGTATGCGTCCAATGGCGTGATGAATCTTTAGAAGTTGGGGGGAAGGCGGGTCTATACTTCGATCAGGCGTGAGATAAAGTGTAACAGTAATAGGGAGCCTTTCAATTCGACCCATACGGTCTGACTCCAAGTAATCGATCGTGTAGGTATGTGGTTGGGAACCGACAGGTGAAAATGCTATCTCGAAGTTCCCGAATAGCTTGTGAAGGTCATGAGTTAGGGTCAATGCGTTCATCGGTCGATCAATATCGACACCATTGATCAAGTGGATAGCATCAGGGTTAAACATCTTTAAGATTTGATAAGCCATTTGTTTTGTATCCGTCTAAGCTGTTGTTAGCACTAGAAACCAATAACTAGAAAACTATATCTGCTTACAAGTCTCCATTCACCTTCACCTGTAACCGACATAAGAGAGTGAGGTATTATATGCGCGACTTCTAGATATGCCATGGCGTCGCGTTCAGGAAGTAGCGATAATCCATCATCATCCTTGATGTTGCGCCTATCTCGCTTATATCGTTTCTGAGCCTCTTGAGCATCAAATTTCCGAGTAATAACACATCGATGGCGGTCACGTATAAGGCACGCTTGTCGCAGATTTGAAACACGTTGAGGGGTGCCAATTGCGGTTTCGGGTGTTTTAGATTGGGAACTTGCTGGAGTCGGTTGAGGGGTTTTTACTGCCAGTGCTTTCACTAAGAAGAAAGGTCAGAGAGTTGAACACGACATGGACATAAAACTTACAGGGCAAGAAGAAATAGTCCACTAAATACTTAGCGAAGGAAGAAAGGCTTCCCATTAATATGGCTTTTTCATCTCATGGCCAGTTATTAAAACCAGTGAGATGTGACAGGATTTGGTTAAGCCCAGTTTCTTCCTCGCATTCGTCAAGCATGTCTCGCTGGAGAAAAGAGAAGAAGAGATTCAAGAACTCGTCTTTCTCAGAAACCTCACATTTCATGAGACGGATCAGAGTGACTGGTTTATAGCCAGTATCTGTCGTCGTCTGAGATGGTTCAAAGTCCGAAATGATCTCATTGAAGATTCGGATCGCGAGGTTACGCTCTTCAGGCTTCAAGGGTTGGGATGAAGGAACGATAACCCCTTCCAAGGATGAACGGTGCCGGCGAGCTCGGTTTTGGTGCTCCATAGCTGAGGGTGTCCCTTGTCGAATATAACATTGTCACATCTTCATCAGTTGCCGTGAACTCATATGAACAAGGGGAAAAGATGATCTTCGCTGTTGGATATTCGCGGGGAAGATAACACTTATCGGCGGCTATTTTTTCCATGGCCGATCCAAAGTCATAAAATATCTCCGGAAATGACGTTAGAACAGCTCAACACATTAAGATATTCTCCATACACATCAAGACCTTGATCGATAATGCAGCATAAACGATAAAAAGTCCTGATGAGACTTTGGTGATATCAATCATTAGACTGGTGAAGTACCTCGAATGCAATGACGCTCGGGGTTGGATATCACATCTCCATTCGTTCAGACAGTGAAAAGGCAAGTAATAATAATTGCATGCCCTCGCGCAATCAGCTGAATATCACACGGCCACCAAATGGAGAAAAAGCCGCTTCGATTTGGTGCAACTATCTCTTGCTACTCCGCGTACAGGGTCTTCTTCAGTGAGCTCTATGCAATGCGTACCACGAGGCGTTTCGGTGGAACCTGCTAGTCATCCTGGCATATAAATAATTCAGGATAATGCCATTGCTTCGAGGAAGCTTCAATGCATTGAAGGACAAGTCGATGCTTATGTCACATATGTGGGCTCAATGTGTCACTATTCAGGATATGCTCGCCACAGATCAACCACCACCCAAACATGGTATCTACCTGCTATATAAACAAATGGTCTATTCTTGTTACCCTGCAGGCTGAATACCCAAGTCATGGTTACGGTGTATTCGGTATGGACTGGAAAAATTGTCTTCTATCACTTTCAAAATTGCCACTATGAAACCTGCATTCATCACCATCGTGTTGACAGGCTGTCTCAATCTCAGGCAACGAGAAAGAACGCCCTGTTCACCACCGCCAGAGTAACAGCACCCCCGGGCGTCCTCAACTTTGTTGAATCCTACGGACACGAATCCCCATCAAGCCCTTGAAGTTGGCGCCGGAGTTCTCTGGCCTCGACCTGGATATCCAGACCGACCCAAGTGGCACTGTGACGATCGCGAGCGATAGAACCCAGTGGATCTTCTTCGTGAGTCCCCGATTGACCTGGGTCCAAGAACTGTTCCCCTGGACAATCCTCCCTGGAGAATAGGGACTCTTTACTGCCGATGACCTCCAAGTGACGGCATGCTAGTACCTCAGTGTTGATTCAGACAACATCAATGTGTTCTTTACTTTACTCAGGATCCTAAATATGCTATCTAGGAATGGGTTGCATGCTAGCTAGCTCTTAGGAAAGAGCTTTATATGCAACTTAGAAAAGCCCCTGAATGCATGATTATACATCTATTTTGAATAGTTTTCTATTAAACATATACTTAGCTTCACTCAATATAAGATCCCACTATCCCTTTATTCAATGGATTGATCTATAAAATGCCGTCTACCAGGGAGGTATGTCCCGATCAAAAGGTGGATTGAAGACCATAATACACTTTTAGATTGAATGTATATCTAACGAGACCAATAATAGCTATGAAAAAAACACAAGATAGCAAACATAATCTAGACAGTCGTGTTGAATCGATCCTCTTCATCATTGGCCTTGCTCCACGTCTCCCGCGAGTCCACCTGCTCCTGCTCGGCTTGGCCCAGCACCTCGTTTTCGTGGCGCAGAGCTGCTTCCTCGGGGTCCGTAACCGTAGCAGGAATCGTGGGGGTCGGAGCCTCGGTCTCCATCTCGGTTTCAAGAGGGGTCTCTGGAGTAGGAGCATCGATAATGGCGGCACGTTTCTGAGTCATGTTGATGACAGGGCTGTCGTCGTTGTAAAGACGAAGCAACATGGCCTTTCGTTCCTCTTTGGGGAGCATGAGGTTCAACGAGTGCAGTGACCGCCATAGGGGAAGAACCATTCTCTCGCTAAATAGGAAAGAGTTTTAGTAAACAAGATTCAATGACAGATATGACGAAAAAGATCAAATTACTTACTTTAGTCCCTCTGCGGATTCACTGGGGTGAATCCTCAAAACGCTGCAGCCCATAGGGATATCCTTCACACGCTGGCCAATCTCTCCGAGCTCTTTCCACCCACCGTTATCGACCTTGGGGAACATCTCCTTGAGAAGCTTGTGTAAGGTTTCTTTGTTGTGCAGATTGATAGAACGCTCGGGGCCTAGCCAGGGTTCGAGATACCTCAGGCCGTCCGTCTGGATGCGCCACCGGCAAATATCCTGTCCTTGAGCGTCCTGCTTCACGAACATCTTGACACCGCAGTGCACGAATTTGATACCTTGGCCTTCGTTTTGGGTCAAGATGTCTCGCGCCAAGGCAGAGGTGTAATAGATCGTTTTACTTGGCTGGCCCTGCGCATTGCGAACCATGAAGCGATCCTGGGGGAAGCGATCCGAGGTTTGATAGAACTTGAAGATTGGCTCGAGCTCCTCATGAGCAGGGTCCAGGTACTTGTACGGTTCCTCGTGGGGCTGTCCACCCTTCCGCTTCTGAGGGCGTTCAGGGAGAGCCGGCGCTGAGGAGGCAGCATCGGCAGAGATAGGGGTAGGAGTAGCTTCGGCAGACTCTGCTTCTACTGCAACTGAGGGAACAGGTTGGCGAACGGGGCGGTCTCCGATCACGGCCTCGGTGCCATTCTCCAGCTTGGTCTTTTTGGCTGGGAGTTCTGCGTCTTGCTCATCTGCGGTCCGCTTAGCAGGCACCTGAACCGAAGAGTCGAGGCTGGCGGAGTAAGGTAACTGATTAGATGTCTCGGCCACGGAGGCGTTCTTGGAAGCTTCTTTCTCAGCCTCTGGATTCGGCGCCACCAAATCATCCAAAGCCTCCAGTTTCTTCAAAGGCGGTTCATTGCCGTTCTTCTTTCGGAAGTCAAGCTCCTCAGCAAGGGCTGCAACCGAAGCTTTGGGGATTACCTTGGAGGAGTCTTCGGGCTTCGCGCGAATCTCCGACAGTTTCTCGAGGACGGTGATGAAGAAGCCACCAGTGTCCTGCATGTGCGGGTAGACACGCATACAGCGGTCAAGAGGCATGTCTGCGTTCTCTTCAGTCGGTGGGAACATGCCTTCAGCAAGTCTTCCCAGGCCATTGATGCCCTCTTGCTGTCTCTGTCCATCCACTTCCTCCCAGGTGTTCCACATACGACCTTCGCGGTCCATGACCTTCCAAGTTTGTAATCCTGGCGCTCTCTTCAGGCCTTTCAATTCGTTGCTACAGTCCACGATTCGCACATTAGCCGTACCCCCGCAGCGAGTGATCGCGCTGGATACAACAGCCTCGTTTTCAATGGGATTGAGACTGCATGTGGAGTAGACGACTCTTCCGCCAACCTTGAGCATTTGAAGAGCACGGACAAGAATCCGAACCTGGGTCGCATGCAAGCCCAGTCCATTACCAGGAGTCCAATCCTTCCAGACATTAGAGTTCTTTCTGGCAGTCCCATCGCCAGAGCAGGGAACGTCAGCCAGGATCCGATCAAACTTCAGATATTGGTTCTTCTGCGGCTTATCCTCGGTGGACAGCGGAGGAAGCTTGATGGACGGGTACATAGTCGCATCGTGGTTCGTGACGATCAAGTTGGGGGAATTGAGGCGCTTCATCTGGTGAATCAGCATGTGAGCCCGCTTATAGTCACTGTCGTTGGCAATCAGCAGGCCTGTCGTTCTGCCATCATCGTTCAACCCTTCCGGGCCGAGCGGCTCAGGGCCCGCAGTACCACTCTTGACCGTGTCGGCAACCTGTTGCATAGCTTCCTCCTCGCCGGCGTGAATCATTTCCATGAGCTGCGCAGATTTGCTGCCGGGAGCAGCGCACATGTCCAACACGGTCATACCGGGTTTCAGATCCATCAGCAGCGGCGGAATCATACTGACAACCTCCTGACGACTGATGTTCCCAACGTCTGTTTCGGCAACGAGGAATTTCTGGAACGAAGCGAACGGTTTAAAGCGGCGAACGACATTCTTAGGCGTTGTCATCGACCAAGCGAGCTGATCGGGATACCAAACAACCGGGCGTGGCGGCTCAACAAACTCCCCTTCATACTTGATGGAGGTAATCTCGGGTATGTAGTGGTCCTTCATCTTCTGTTGAACAGCAAGCGCATGCCTGTCGAGCCCATCAAGATCCCCAATGTCAGCAACTATTCAATTCTTCTGCATCTCGCCCACTGGCCGAAGAGGAATCATGACGTACCCCCGTGAGCCTGTAAAGCGAAAGCTGTTAGGCAGGTCTCTACGCAAAGCCTCCCAGAAGACCTCTCTCTCCTCCGCAGGAATGATGCCCTGCTCATCGTAGAACCGCTCGAACTTCTCATTGTGCTTGGGAATGTCCTCCCAGTTCTGGCGCTGTCCGCTGCCGCCGCCGCCGCCGCGGCGACCACCAGAAAACTGCGAATTCAAACGTACACCGGTCAGCGGGAGACTTCTTACCCATTGAAGCAATTCGCTTACCTTCTTCCCTCCACGCTTTCCCATTGCAACAGCGCTGATTGTGTTGATTCGGAGCTTCGTTCTCCAAACGGTGGCTCCGCTGGAAATTATTTCGTTCATGCTCACATCCTAACCCGTTTTGGGGAGCTTCCGCGCTCAGAGGGGCTTCGGAAGAAACGTCGGCCCGGACGGTGACAGCGCGATTGGAGAATTTCCTTATTAGGATTAGCGCCATGTCATGTGGCAATTGATTAGTAATTACTAATAATGGGTCTGCTGAGATCACGGGTCACCAGATACACGCTAACCCTGGAATAGACTAGCCCATTCTGTCCCCTGGGAGTGTTTTTGCTCTTATCGCCGCCTGCCCTTTTTTTTCCGCAGAGAGGAAAACTCGTCTCATATCCTTTTCTTCCATCACTACTCCCTGCTTGTGTCTATTTTCTGTGTCAGTTTTCATCATTCAGAAGTTCTTTCTTGTCTCTAGTAATTGTTTTTCCAACTTCACTTCTATTTCACAATGCTTGGAGGCGTTCGCCGATTCGGCGTCGCACGGGTTCTCCGGGCGTCTGCTTTGCGCGCTCCTTCTAGGACGTTTCCCCAGCTGGCGAGATGGCAGAAGCCAGCGACCCCAGTAGTCCCTCAGCTCGTCCGGTCGTTTTATGGCTCTTCTATTCTCCGCTCCCAGGCGGAAATTGCTGCTCAGGAGCAGCAAGTGGAAGATGCTGCAGAGACTTCCAATGAATCGCAGGCCTCGGAGTCTTTCGAGAACTTCGCAGACTTGGAAAGACTCGAGCTGATCGACCCTCGGATCATCCGCACTCTTTCACAGAAGATGAATATCACCTCTATGACCGATGTCCAGCGTATGACTATCAAGGAGACTTTGCAAGGACAGGACGTGTAAGTTTCCCGCTCGAGATTTGGGATGGGGGGTTTTTTTTTTTAATCTTTGGACAAAAGCTGACTTTTCTAGCCTTGCCCAGGCAAAGACCGGAACTGGCAAGACCGTTGCCTTCCTTCTTCCTGTTCTGCAGAACATCATGAACGATCCTACTTTCAAGCAGTCCGCTTCCCGGGGCTCCTACAGCCGTCTCAGGAACAACAACACCTCGGCGTCTGACATCCGTTCTATCATCATTTCCCCTACCCGAGAGCTTGCGGAGCAGATTGCGACCGAAGCCAGGAAAGTTGCTGCTGGTACCGGTGTGGTTGTCCAGACTGCTGTGGGTGGTACCCAAAAGAAGGAGGGACTTCGCCGGATCCAACGCGAGGGTTGCCACGTCCTCATCGGTACTCCTGGTCGGCTTAAGGATATTCTCTCTGACCCGTACAATGGAGTAAGGGCGCCCACCCTTTCCTCCTTTGTTTTGGATGAAGCAGACCGCCTGCTCGATGATGGATTTTCGCAAGAAATTATGGAGATCCAGAGTCTGCTTCCGGACCCTCGCAAGGTTGACCGCCAGACGCTCATGTTCTCTGCAACTGTGCCCAAGGAGGTCATGCACATGGTGCGCCGGACTATGAAGCCCGACTACAAGTTCGTCCAGACGGTTCGCGAGGATGAAGTTCCCACCCACCAATCTGTTCCGCAGAAGGTTGTATACCTCAACGGCTTTGAGAACGCCTTCCCTGCTATCCTGGAACTGGCCAAGAAGGCTATTGCCGAAGCCGCCGAGAACCCGAAAGCGAGACCGTTCAAAGCTATCGTCTACTTCAATGCGACGGCTCAAACTAACCTGGCTTTTGAAACCTTCCGGGAGCTCGTTCTTGATCCTCGGAACCCCCGTGGTGGTCACCCCCTCGGCAACACTGCCATTGTCGAGATGCACTCCCGTCTCACTCAGTCTCGACGGACCTCCAACTCGGAATTTTTCCGCCGCAAAGAGAAAGCCATTCTCTTTTCCTCTGACGTGACTGCCCGTGGTATGGATTTCCCCGACGTCACCCACGTCATCCAGGTTGGTGTTCCCCGCGACCGGCCATCGTACATCCACCGTCTCGGACGGACAGCGCGTGCCAAAAAGGACGGCCAAGGATGGCTGTTCATCCACGATGGAGAGCACTCGAGTTTCAATCAGAAGCTCGGCGATCTCCCGATCGAGGAAGACGCTGAAACTCTGGAGACTGCCGCCGTGGACATGACCCGCCCGGGCACTGTTCCCTCGGACTCCGCCGCCGCCACTACCCTCTCGCAGGTCAAGTACGCCATGTCGCAGGTCTCCGATGAGCTGAAGGCAGTCTCCTACCGCAGCCAGCTGGGCCCTCTTATGGGCGTCTTCCAGCGCAAAAGGGAGCTGGTTGCGTCGTTGAATGATCTCGCCGTGCACGGCTACGGAATGCCCGAGCCACCTACCATTGCCCGCGAAGTTGCTCACCGGATGGGCATCTCCAACACGCCTGGTCTGAGACAGGGCGAGTCGTACTCCCGTCGACCTCAATTCGTGGATGACTTTAGCTCTCGTGGCAATCGTGGTGCTCGTGACCGATTCGACCAGTCCGATTTCGGCCGTGGTTCCTTCAGCAGGAGGAGATCGGGCGGCAGACGTTTCGAGGATAATGAGTAGTGGGTTTTCCCATTCAGTCTATTTCCACTGGGACGGCGTTTGGTAAAAAAACATCTCATCTCGTGCTATTTCAACTGGGAGCAAGTTCTATTGAAAAAAAGAAGGGAAAAACACTCGAACTTGTTTTTATCATCTGCAATAGGTTGTTATATTATTATAGTTAATAGTTTACCATGTACATTATTTTGATGATTCATTTATCAATGTCTGTTCTACTAGACTACAATTCAATTCAAGACTCTACTCTTAAGAACCTTTTTTTTTTCTTTCAGACTTTTTTTCTAAAGTGATAATGAAGCAGTATTTCATGGCTATTCAAGGGGGAACAGACACATCTATTCAAGGGATAGACGCGAACCATCAAAGAGAAACCCCACCCATCTTATTCTTATCACACCATTTTCTATGGCAATTTACAAGAGAGTGAAGAAAAGGCACGGACTTGAGAGAGAGGAAGGAATCACTGACGGACGATCATGTGGTCCCGGGCAGGCCCCGTACCGATCCATTTGATGGGGACGCCACCGAGCTCCTTCTCGATGAACTCGACGTAGGCGCGGGCGTTGACGGGGAGGTCCTCGTAGCGGGTGAGACCCATGGTGGAGGACTTCCAGCCGGGGAGGGTGACGTATTCGACCTCGATCTTGTCGACGACGGCGGCGTCGGCAGGGAAGGAACCCGTGGTGCGGGAGCCGTCGGGGAGGCGGTAGGCGACACCGACCTTGATCTCGTCAAAGTCGTCGAGGATGTCGAGCTTGGTCAGGTTGAGGGCGGTGTAGTGGTTGACGGCGTGGGAGTAGCGGGCGAGGACGAGGTCGAGCCAGCCGCAACGACGCTTGCGGCCGGTGGTGACGCCGACCTCCTTACCGGCGGCCTGGAGCTTCTCGCCGACGGCGTTGAGCTGTTCGGAGGGGAAAGGACCGGATCCCACACGGGTGGTGTACGCCTTGAGCACGCCGATGATGCTCTTGATGCTGGTCGGGTTCAGCGAGAGGCCCTGGATGGCGCCGCCCAGGCCGGTCGACGAAGAGGTCACGAACGGGTACGTGCCGTGGTCGAGGTCGAGCATGAGGGCGTTGGCGCCCTCGATCAGAGTGTTGGCCGCCGTGCCGTCCTGGCTGTTGGTGTGCTTCTGCATAAAGTCCAGCTGGTCGACAACGTGCGGCTTGAGCGTCGTGCGGTACTCGCGGAAGCGGGCAATCTCCTCTTCGACGTCGTAGGCGAGGTCGCCGAAGCGGGCGCGGTAGCCGGCGTCCAGGGCGCGCAGCTTGCGCTCAAAGACGGCTTCGTCGAAGATCTCCCCGACCCGCACGCCGCGCCGCGCCGCCTTGTCAGCGTAGCAAGGGCCGATTCCCTTGCCCGTCGTGCCGACCTTGCGGCCGCCCAGACCGGCTTCCTCGAGCCCGTCCACGACCGAGTGCAGGTCGAAGCAGACGTGGGCACGGTCCGCAACAAACGCCCGCTGCGCCGCACCCTTCAGACCCTTGCCTTCCAGGGCACCCAGCTCCTTGAAGAAACTGGGCACATGGAACACTGTGCCCGCGCCGATCAGGTTGACGCATTTCGGCGAGACGAGACCTGACGGGAGGATATGGAAGTCGTAGGTGACCGAGTCATGAACAATGGTATGACCGGCATCTAAAATAGAAAAAAAAAAAAAAAAAAAGGTTAGTATTTTCAATTGATATTATGGATGATTTTTTTTCTGTAGGATCTCTTACTGTGGCCGCCAGCGGCACGGCAGCAGAGAGTTGCATCCTGCGAGAGTAAATCTGTGATCTTCCCCTTTCCTTCGTCCCCCCATTGACTGCCCAAGACGATTGTGACCATTTTTTTTTTCTTAAAAATCTATCTCTTTAATTTGAGTAGTCAGCGTTTAATTGAAATTCAAGGATCGAGATAGAATGGGAAAGGCATGGAGAGCATACGGGGATGTAGATCCAGGCTAACTGTTAAGGCAGTCTAAGCCGTCCGTCAGCAATTGTCATTGTCAATTCAGTCGAGTGCTCGAAATCAGATCCATTGCAGATCAGACCTCAAGCACTCCCACCAGGCAGAATATCATATTGTAAGATGTACTCACGAACGACGCAACGCGATCGTTAAGATCCAACGACAAAATCGGAGCGGCCGAGGGGCAGCGGAGGGGCATCATTTAAATTGCGGGTGAGTCAGTGGCTGCCTGAGGCACAAAGGATCCTCCGTATCCGGTTCCGGAGAGAGATTTTACCTGTGTCTGATTGGCTGGACGTTTATAGCAATCTGACTGCTGACTAATATCTTAATAATCGCTTATATAGTATGGAGTATGGAGTATAGAGAGAGTATGAGTATGAGTAAGAAAGATTTCATCGATTGGGTATATTAGCAAGAGACCGTAGAATCCAGTAACTACATAACGCCAATAATAAGTCATAGACATCCAGTCAAGCAACGCCAACCAATACTAAATCACTTTCCCTCCATTCAGGATCCATTCGCGCATCTGGCCCAACTCCAGGATACATTCGCGGTGCATCTCGCGCGCAACCTCCCAATGCTTGTGTACCTTTTCGTCCTCCTCCACTGCGCGCAGGTACGCGTTGTAACCCCCGCGAGGAACGCCGGGGATAAGATCAAGGCCGTCTCCAGAAGGAGCAGGAGCAGGAGCAGGAGCAGGAGCAGGAGCCGCGCCAGCTTCGTCATCGGATTCATCCTGATCGGGTTCTAGATGAAGACGGGAGGAATCGCCGACGGCGCTGATCCAGTTGGGCGCCAGGCCCGTTTCGATGGCCTCCTGGCGGGCGTTGAAGTGCGCCAGCATCCGCCGCTCAAACACCGCCCATTCCTTCATGTACGTGTGCATCTCGCGCACGTACCGGTCCCACGCGACATGCGGGAGGACAAGCGTGGTGGGCGCGCCGCTGCTCGCAGGCATCAGGACGGGCGGCCGCGGCCGTTTCGGCGGGTTGGGACAGTTCAGCTCGCGCGGCCGCACCGACGCCGCCGTCATGGTGCGCGGGCGGAGGTTCCTCGGCCGGGATTCAAAGGGCAACGTTGTCCCGATGTCCTGTAGGTCTTCGATACCCCCGTTGTTGGTACTGGTGAAGGGGGTCGTCTCCGCTAGGTTCTTCATGTTCAACGTCTGGTCTTTCTCGGCGGCGGCAGCAGCAGCAGCAGCAGCAGCAGCAGCAGGAGCCTCCTTTGCTGCTTCGGGCTTCGCCTCCGGTAGGATATCGTCGATATCCATCGCTTCGCTGCTGTCCTCCACATGTGGTCCGTTGGGTTTAGGTTCATGTTCGTCGTCCAGCGTGGCTCGCGCCTCTTCTGCCTCGGTAGCCACACTCGCCGGCTGGGGAGCGGGTCGCACCTTGACGGCTGGTTTTGTTTTTCTCGAACGCGTAGACTGCCCGGTCTGTCCGGCTGGCTGTGTAGACTGTCCCGGCTGGCCCGTAGATCCAAAAAAGGAGAGATTCTTCAACTGTTCCGCCCAGCCGTCAATGGAGAAGGTCCCTTCAGCGAACCCATGATTCGACTGTGGCTGTTGCTGTTGCTGCTGTTGCTGCGCTGCGGGCTCCGAATTCGACCGCGAAGAATTGTGACTACTCGGAGTCCCCGACTTGGCAGTCCGTGCATTATGTTTGGTCGTTGGGCGTCCGCGGCTCTGGGAAACCCTAGGGCGCGATGTCTGAGCCGATGCCTGCGCGGCGGTGGGTGCTCCATTGTCCATGGCCGTCGGGGTGAACTGGAAGCTCTCGCGCCAGTCTTCTGCGGAGAATTTCTTGTGTAGATTGTGACTGGCAGACGACAATCAGACAAGCGCATGCAGACGGAAAAAAAAAGAAAAAAAAGAATAGGAAAACCTACGGATTGGCAGTAGGGTATCGCTCCTGAGATGCATGCCGGTGGGAATGCGTCTCGCGATGGTGGCGATGGGAGTCCCGCAATGCAGCACTATCAGAATCATGGCCTGAAATGTTAGCCTCGGTTCATTCATTCCATGAGAAGTATAAAGGTAGCTACCAGATCTTCGCCAATCGTACTGCTCGGTATGGAAATCCGAGAACTTCTGATGAGGGCGCAGCCTGCTCTTGGGTACCGCACGGGGCTTGAACGGCTCCTCGTCATCGTCGCCGTCCTCGCTGGAACTCGTGGTATCCGAGAATGTGTTGCGACGCGCGCGGTGGTGGTGGTGGTCTCTCTTGAGTTTCGGGCTGGCACTGCGATGACGCCCGCGCTCCGGCGCCGTCGGGCTGGGAGGATTCGTGCGCGATCGCGTGTTGGGGCTCGGGCTACTCGCATGGTTAGGGGAGCGGACGCTGGCGGAGCGACCCAGCCAGGCGCTGGAAAAGTAGGTCTTTTCGCCGCCGGCGGTGGCGTACCGACTGCTCATCCGCTCGGGCGTCACACCAGGTTGTGCCTGTGCTTGTGCCTGTGCTTGTGCCTGTGCTTGTGCTTGTGCCTTGGACGACATCGATTCGTATAGGTTTGCACTACTGTGCGGGCGGTCGCGCGTGTACGCCGAGGTATTCGGGGCCATGGGCTCGTCGCCGCCGGCGGTCCGGGGCGCGAAGCCCTGTTTCTTTCTGGTCGGCGGTGGGGTCGCCGTGCTGGCCTGTCTCGGCGGCGACTTGAAGTACTCGTAGGCGGACTTGGATCTGTTGCCAAAGGGCCCTGTGGTGGGCTCCGGCCCAGGTCTGGCGGGTTTGCTGGTCGCCCCGGGCATCGGGCGGCCTGTATGCGGATCAAACGACGACCACCCTCCACCGTTGTTTGAGGTAGGATTATTATTAGTCGTGGTATTATTGTTGCTTGCACCGCTGCTGCTCCCCTTCATATCCTGAAACCCACGAAAAGCATCCGCTCTTGTCTGCGAGCTGTCGTGCGTCTTCTGCCACGGCTGCTGGGGTGCAGCACGCGCGTAACTCGCATATCTCTGAGCACCGGGCATGCCTCCTGGGGTTCCTGCCCCTCCTTCTCTTTCTCTTGTCGATGTGCCCTGGAAAGAAGTCGGTCTCGTGTTGAAATACGACGCTTTCGAAGTCGGCGGCTTCGTCGAAGTCGTAGCGGGGGGAGGGGGCTTCCGCGCAGCCCCCATGTTCGGAGGCCCATACAGCTTCCCATACCCAGCACGCAGTCTGTCGGTGTCATATTTCAATCGTCGCTGGGGGTCGCCGAGGATCTCATGGGCGGCCTGGATGGCCTGGAACTTGGCCTTGAACTCGGGTTCGCGGCCAGGGTTGCGGTCAGGATGGTACTTGAGAGCTTCAAAATTAGCCCCAACACAACCACTCTTTCTTTCTTTCTTTCTTTCTTTCTTTCTGTTTGGTTTATAGAACCTACCCAGCTTTCGAAACTGTTTCTTGATATCCTCTGCGTCCGCGCTGGGGGAGATCCCCAGCTCGGCGTAGTAGTCCTTGCGCACGTCGGCCTTGGTCATGGTGGATACGTGACGGCCTAGATTAACCGTGACACGAGGGGATGGTGAGGCTCTAGCATGATAGAACGGACAATCCTGCTATTTATTTGTGGAGATTCGCCCCGGAACTCCCTGGACGTCTTTCGTCTTTCGTCTTTCGTCTTTTCGTAGGCAGATATCGTTGTGCTGTCAGGCGCAGACGCGATCGTGACGAGAGCAGCTGATGGGAGTAGTGGATACAGAGAAACAGAGAAACAGAAATACAGGCCTGAAACGAGAGTAATCACGAAAAGCAACGAGCAGAGCCGTAGGGAAGAAAGAATAGGACAGGACAACCTCCGCTGCTGTGTTGTCTGAAATGTGTTGTCGCTGGTTGTTTTTCCGGCCCACAGAATTTCTGCCCAAAACCGACTCCAGCATCACTATAGGAATAATCAAGTAGACTCTTCCAGCGTCTAGGGAAAGAGAATGGGAGGGTGGAATTAAAAAATATATAAATCAATCGACTTAAACTGATCATAATGGTATCAAGACATAAATCGTCAGTAGTACTCTCTCTACTGTAGTACTAGTTACTCGTAATAGTCAATATGTACTACTAGTCGACTAGATCTCCCCCCCCCTGCCCTCCAAAAAAGTAGCCTTCGAGTAGATCGAAATTGGACGTCTCGCTCCAGTCATGCTGAAAGTCCACCGCCATGCCAAATCCGAGATCGATTCCTGGCGCCCCCAGCAGACTGCTGAACCCGGGCTGTCCCTCGGTATCGGGGGCGGGAGGCTCGCTCATGGGATCGAAGTTTAGAAAATCAAGGCTAGGAATGTGCTCTGCTGTCTGGAAGGGTTGCTGCTGCTGTTGTTGTTGTTGTGTGTACGGTGGAACACCAGCACTCCCTGGAGAGGCACTCTGGGGTGAGTTCGCATATACATACGGCTGCTGCGGAGAAAGCGAGTTCTCCGGTTGGGTACGGTAGTATTCTGTCGACTGCGGGCGCGAAGGGTACGGCGGTTGCTGTATCGAACGATCCGGACTATTGTTGTTGGTGTTGCTCTCGTGAAACAAATCCCCCAGGTTCATGTCGAACCGGGGTAGGGGACGCGAGGGACGCGGATGTTTTGACCGCCTGCTGTGGTTGCCCTGTCCTTGCGTCTGTGCTTGCATCTGTCCCTGTCGACGAGCATCGTTCGGCCTCGGCCGGTGGTGGTGGTGGTGGTGGTGGTGGTGGGTAGATAGCGGCACGGGCTGCATGCGTGGACCGCCGCCGTTGTATCCGCGCGACGTGTCGACCTGCGACCCGAAGCCGGTGGTCGACAGGCACATCTGCACGGTTGCCTTGCTCATGCGTTCGAACGCGTCGCGACAGGCCTCGGCAGGCGGGCACTTGTGCATCAGGTCGCCCAGGACCGAGGTGGCGGCCAACACGGTGAAATCGACATCATCGAGGGTCTACAAAAGTAGGCATTAGAAATTAGCAGATATCACCATGGGTATCTGGAGAGTGATCCCTTGCAAGTACACGAAGAACTCACCAGTCGACTTCGCACCAACGGAGAGTGCCAGATGGCGTATAAAAAGGAGATTCCTGCCATGAAGAGATGGTGCGTGGCAAGGTAGGTATAGTTGACGAGGCGCACATGGTGCATCTGGCGGTAGATGCGCAGGACCTTCTGCCCCGCCTCGGCGACCTTGAGGTAGATGTCATCTTCGTCTTCGGCGTCCTCCAAGGTAGAGAAGGAAGGACTAGGCCCGTCGTCGGCCGGGGTGAGCTCCCCTGCCAGCTCGGCGGGCACGGTGAGGCTCTGACGGTAGAGCGTGATGACGGCCTGCCAGTAGTTGAGTTCGAGAAAGCCGACGGGGAAGCGCACGCCGGTCTCCTGTTGCGAGGGGGCCCCTTCCTTCCATTCGACAAGCCGCTGGTGCACATCGCGCCGCCAGGAGCGAAAGGAGTCGAACCCTTGCAGGAAGGGCGAGGAAAGGTGGGAATGAACAAAGTCGGTGGTGGTCACGGCGGAGGAAGAGGAAGAGGAAGAGGTGGCTGATATGAACCGAGCGTGTGCAGCGCGCTGTCGCGCAAACCGGGCCTGCTGGTACTGCAGAACATCCTGGATCTCAGACTGCAATAGCCGCAGCTTGAAGTAGTGGTGAGCGGCCAGCTTGTAGCTGGCGGGGAGGGCAGTGGTGCCCTCTGGCGAGACGCCAGGCGGATGGATGCCCGTCTTGGTGATGAACTGGTCATCGAGCATTGATGGAAACTCGGTGGTGACCACTTGGTCGGAGATGCCAAACGGACGGCCGACACAGGTGCCCACGAGCCGGTCAAAGCTGTACACGCACCACCACAGTCTGCGACGCAGGTCACGCACCCACTCGCGGCGACCACGTTCACGCGCATCAATTGTGCGAGTATTATTGCTGTTATTGGCGCCGGCGCTACTGTTGTTGTTGTTGTTGTTGTTGTTAGGATCGTCGATACCCGTGCCGTCCTCGTAATGTAGACCGAGATCGACTGCTAGGCGCATCGCGACGCCGACAATATACCACAGACCCGGAGCGACGGGTCTTAGCAGGGCAAAGCTGGCCAGCAGCAGGACGGCCTGGAGTTCCTCCAAGCCACCGAAGCCGTCGGTACCCGAAGCCGAATTGCTGACGAAGGATTCCAGATGGACAATGGCCGAAGCATGATATTCCTCCGGCTGGTACTGATGATCCGGGGCGAAGCGTTGCCGTTTGTTGGCGGCAGTGGCTCTGGGCGAGGAATCGTCGTCGCCGCCTCTACCACCACTTTCCGCCGAAGGAGGAAGATGCTTCTCGTCCGGCGTGGCGGGCTTGTCCTCAAAGATGATACCCGCCCCGATGGCGAAAACAATGTTGAGGGTATACAGACTGCGAGGGGAGCGCAGGGGCTCGTCGACGGCGTAGGTCCGATCGAACAACTCCATGAAATCCCCGCGGTGCAGGATGGGCATCTGCGGATTCGCATGTTCAAAGTACAAGTCGGCGAGCTTCTCGCCCAGCTCGCGGTCCGGAAACGCCGCGCAGTTCATCGTCGGACGTGTCTGTAGACCAAAGAAGGAGTCGCGGGTCGTGCTGCCCGCCGTCCCTGTCGCGCTGTGCGGCAGACTCTCCTTGGGACGTACAATCGAGCCTGATGATCCTGAAGCACTCGCGACCGAGCTCTTGACCGCCGCAAACACGACACGCGCAAAGGAGATCCCAGACGTCGAGCCCAGGTATCGTGGGTCAGAGGTGCCCTGCACCGAGACCATGCCGATATTCGACACGAGATTATCCAGACCTGGCCCTGTGGGTTTTCCTCCCTTTAGTTTTTCCACCTTATTTTCCACCTTATTTTCCACCTTATCAAGATTCTTTTCCTTTTCCTTTTCCCTTTCCCTTTCTCCATCCTTGTTGCTGCTGCTGCTGCTGCTGCTGCTGCTGTCCGCCGCCTCAATCCTCAAAGCCTCCTCTTCATCGAAAGCAACCCCAGGTTTGAAATCAAAATCATTTTCCCTCAGCACCCCCTCCAGATAGGCCACTCTCGACTCGAGAAAATACACGTAGCTGCGTGGGATCTCGCGTTTCGTGATCGGGTCGTACCCCACGCAGCGCACGGCGGCCTTTTCACACGCGTGGCACCGCGGTAGCCGCTGGTCGCATCTGTTCTTGCGGAGGCGGCATCGATTACAGGCCGAAACGTTACGGAACGACGAGGAAGAGGAAGAGGAAGAGGAAGAAGTCGCTTTTCCTGTTGCTGCTGTTGCTGTGGTTGCTGTGGTTGCTGTGGTTGCTGTGGTTGCTGTTGAAGACAAGGCTGATTCGGAGCGTGCGGAGGTCAACAGGTCGTCGGCAGGTCGTTTCCTCGTCAGAGGAGAGGGAGGATTCAGCATGGTAGAAGCAGGAGGACCATTTCGTCTGGTAGGATTGAGTCGTCGTTGATGGTCTCTGGATTATCGATGGAGAATCAGAAGAATTGGGGTAACAAGACGGACAAATTCTCGATCGTTTTCGGTGGGGAAGAAGATCAGAGTCCAGAGGTAAGTATACAGAGGACGGGGTACTACATATCAGCGACAAATTATAAATCGATGAATTATGCATATCTACGATTAATACGAATCAAAAAAATCTACCAACAGTGAGTGCAATTACAATATTCCCTGTACTCCGTCCTCCCCGTCCCTGTCTTCTGTCTGCGAACTCCGTATAACTTCTGTCTCTATTGGCTACTGATAAGCGGCTACAGCGGAGATTAATAAATGCGTTCGTCGAGGAGATTCGAGGAAAATGAAAGTATTAGAAATAGATATCACCTTCAAGTACTCCGTAATGCTGGTAGATAGACTCTAATAGAGAAAGAGAAGAGAACAGAGATAGAATGAAACGCAAAAGAGATAACCGCCGATGCAAGCCCAAATGCGAATGTTTCTGGTCTATTAGTATGATGCGCCATGCTCCGAATCCATGTGGGAAAATCGTTCAAATCTATGCAGTGGGGGGAAAAAAAGAGAGGGAAAAAAAAAAAAAAAAAAAAAAAAAACTTCAGTGAAACTCGGTCGTGGGGTGTGTATCGTGTAAATCGTGCTCAAACTCGTACTCGGCCATGTGGGTGAGAAGCCGTCGTTCTTCTTCTTCTTCTTCTTCTTCTTCTTCTTCTTCTTCTTCTTCTTCTTCTTCTTCTCCTTCTTGTTGTTGTTCTTGCTGTTCTTGTTCCTCGGTGTCAAGAGTCGAGGTATGCGTGGCAGGACTCTTTTCGCTGAAACGCACCGACTCGGTCTCTTCCATCCAGAAGCTTTGCACGGCGCCGGCGAAACACACGGCTCCACACGCCCACCAAGCGAGAATGGAGTAGCCGCTCTCCAAGCCACGCGAGTGCAGCAGGCCCGTCACCGTCGGGCCAAACGCGCGGCTCAAGCTGGCGGTGGACGCGGCGGCACCGTTGATGGAGCCGAGGAGGTGGGGAGCCGCGGCGTTGGCGAGCAGGATGGCTGTCGCGGGGAAGGCGATGACGTGCAGGGTGATTTTGGCGATCAGGGCGGCGTACGCGGCGGGCATCTGCAAGGGGGTCGGCAGGAGACTGATGTAGGGGACGGCCAGGTACAGCGGCGGCCAGACGAGGAGCACCGTGCGGAATGTACGCAGGGTACCGAACCGCCGTACCACCCAGGGGAAGAACCACAGCTGCGCGATCATGGAGTACACCCCTTGCACGGCAAGCATGAACCCGATCGTCTTGGTGGAGAGGGCCAGGCCGCCTGTGAATCGGAAGGGGAGTGAGGTGGGGACGGTGGTGTCTTCGGCCCGGGGGGTGCTGAGGAAGACGGGCATCAACTGATCAAAGGAGACGCTGTGACTGTAATTTTTTTTTTTTCCTGTTAGACTTTTGACACACTCGAGGGAATTGATCGCGAGGGGGGTAAGTACTTACTAGGCGAGAATGCCGTAGGCGACGATGTTGATGATGACCTGCTTGGTGAATGCCTTGCCGACGGGAATTTGGGTCTTGAGGTGCGCCTCGACGTCGTCATCCGGCTTGGCAGCCTCGCTTGGCTCGTACTCCGGAGGAGGCAGGTCTCCGTAGGCGAAAAAGGCCTCGTCGGACGGCAGAGGGGGTTCAGAGTGGTCGGGCAACTGGAGGCGGGACCCCCAGTAGCGGTCCAGCAGGCAGGCGCCCCATTCGAGGCCGATGTCGCGGCGGTGTTTGCGGTCGGGATGGGTCTCCTCGAGAAAGAGAAAGCCGATGATGAGGCCGAAGGCGAGGACGACCAGACAGACGAGGTTGGGCAGCAGGAAGGGGAAGCGGTCGAAGAGGGAACCGCGGGCGAAGAGGGTGGAATAGTTGTCGCAGGGCTGGGCGAGAGCACCGCCCATGGCGGGGCCGATGATGGAGCCCAAACACCAGACAAAGGGCATGATGGAGTAGGCGCGGGGCTGGTGCTCCTTGACGGTGACGATCTCGGCGACGGTGGTCTGCAGGACGCCGATGTTGCCGTTCAGCAAGCCGCCGAGGGCGCGGGCGACCATGGCAGTGGCCAGATTGGGGGCGAAGCCAAAGAGCAGCATGCTGAGGGCGGTGCCCAGCAGACCCATGAGCAGGACGGGCTTGCGGCCGATGCGGTCGCTCATGCGGCCCCAGAACATGCCGGCGGAAAACTCGGCAAAGGTGAAGGCGGAGGTGATCATGCCGGCGTAGAGGGCGATCTTGCGGTCGTTGTCCGTCACATGGAAGGCTTCAACCATACGATAGACGTAGGGGAAGATGGACATGAAGGCGATAGGCTCGCAGATCCGACAGATGGCTAATCATATTCATTAGCCTTTTTCTTCTCTGGTTCTCTTCTCTGGCTGGTATTTGGCAGGATCCTTCCACTCACCCAACACGAACAGCTGACGAACAGGGAACTCAGCGCCCTTCTTGGGCTGACGCCCCCCTAGACAGGAGGCACGAATTCCAAGCATGATGAGGATTGTCAGGTTTAGAGCATTCTCTAGATGAGATGATAGATGATGAGTAGACGATAGTTGATAGATGAGATGATAGATGAGGAGATGAGGAGATGAGGAGATGAGGAGATGAGGAGATGAGGAGATGATAGATGAAGAGATGATAGATGAAGAGATGAGGAGAGGAAGAAAAGACAGAATATAAAGGAAAAGAAGGGACAGCTTCGGCTTGATCGATCAGATATGGCAGCCCTTTATACTCTCCGCGAGTCTGTCAGACGTCAACGGTTGGCCCAGCAGAGGCGGGCGAGCAAACAATCGCTCCACATTTCTTTCGTAGGATTTGATTCTTTGGCAATAAATAATGGATATCAAAAATAAACAGAAGAAAAAAATAAGCTCGATCCGATCGGGGGTTTCCGACTGGGTGATGCAAGAAAGGGGGAAGGGGAGGGAGGCTACAGGTCTGAACAATTGACGGTGGACGAGTCATGGTAACAAGCCGGTTCCGGCATACGGTAAATACTGTATATTATACCTAGTATATATAGTAGTATATAATATATACTGTGTACAGTATATATACTCCATAATATATATACATATAATATATATACATATAATATATATACCTATAATATATATACCTATAATATATTTATATATATATAATATATAGATAGACTATGTCCTTTGTGCTGACAAAAGTACATACTGTATGGTAAAGTACGGTAAAGTACCATACATACAATAAAAGTACTCCGCACATTGAGTGACCTGTCACAATCCAAACTCTGTTCCTTGCTTCATGATTATTGATATTGGATTATCATTGATATTGCCCCAGTCGCCTAATCAGTGCCTGATGCCACGCGGAGAGACGTCATACTCTACTCTCCCACTCAAGTCAGTACATAACCTCTACAGTATACCTTAACTAACTAGTTTACTACCTTACTAGGTACCTAACCTAACCTCCCTCTCTACTACCAATGGCCATCTTCCCAGACCTCCGAGACAGCAAACGAGAAGATCACGCGACACTCTTTCTTCCGCGTCCACTCGGAGCATTCGGAGGCGTCACGCCGGCCAACCGCAGATGGGCAGCCGCAGCATGGTTGCAACGGTGCGTTTGATTGATGGGTACCAGTAGGAGTATCAGGCCTGGTAAGGCAGACGGTAGTACGGAGTACGGAGTACTATTACTAGATACTACTACCTAGGTATCTATACTTAGGTAGGTAGGAGGTACCTCCTACCTACCTAGTAATACTACTACCACTACCAGGTACTAGTATCTATTACTAGGTACCAGGTCTATTACACAACGGAAGAATAATCAAACGACTCGGCGGTCAAGTGAGCACCTGAGTGACTGCAATGCAAGACAAGCAAACAGTGGTGCAGCGGAGGGAAACTTCTGACGCCAGAAAGACGGTGAGACACCGCCATTTGCTCCTGGGGATCCATCTGGGTGATTACTGGGTACTCCGTACCCGTACACCTGGGAGGAGATTCAAGACAGAAGGCGAGAATCGTTGCTAGAAGGATTCTCCAACAGACTACTGTAATGATCGTCTGCGAGCCAGACTGTCGGGTCCGCCCGGTGGTGACGTCGCAGGGGGTAGTCTCTTCACCTAGTCCATCTCCCGTCACCCAATTATCCTCCCTAGTATATCGATCCCAATTTTCAGCTGAAACGCCCCAGCGAACCCATTTGTTGGGTGGGTGGGGAGACTGTCTCCTTCAGCCAAATTTCCGACCCGAATCCTCCTGGGAGCCCGGAGACCCCTTTCCGGTGCCGCGGAGGCGGATCATTGAATAAGTACGGAGTACTCCGTAGTTACGAAGTAGTTAACTCGTTAACTAGTTAGTTAGTACCGAGGTCTGAAGTTACTCCTGTACTATTATTAATACTGTTCAAGGCGACGTCGGATGTCTTCCGTGCCAGTCAGTCCGGCCCACAGACAAAATTCCACGTCCAAAATGACAGCGTACTTTTGATACATAATTTTTACAAAGTACGGAGTACGAGTACGAGTATGGAGTACTCTGTTTACAGATCATACCACTCCTCCAGTAAGTATACTACATGGATACTACGTACGTACTACCATAGAGTTAGAGCTACCTAGTAGGTACCTATCCGAGCCTGCATGCAATCCTCACGGAAAAACCGTCCTGGCGATTCACAGCCCCCTCCAAAAGCCACTCACCGCTCCATTGGAATCCGGAGTGCATGTACGGTACGGAGAACAGTGTAGTCATAATCGATAGTCGTAGATAGATTGTGACTTCTCCAGTCCGGAGTAGTGGGAGTAGTGGAGTATTATTAGGAGTGGATGTCTTCTAGAATCATGACTGTACAGAGTACAGAGCAGTGACTCAGTGAGTGCCAAGTGGAAAGTACCTAGGTGTCTTAGTAAGCTCCTTATCACCACGTGATATCATGTGACACACGTGACGCTTCGTTATCGTCGATCGAAGCTCAGTTCAGCTACAGCGACAGACAAATTGTGAGCAGGTTATTCACACTACAATGTGTCGATGCCATCGGCTTCGACCTCTTTCTCGCTCCCTGCGAGGGAGCACTCCTATCACCTGGACTCGATTCACCAGCACTGCACCCACTCCACCTACACCTACACCTACACCCACTCTAGAAAATTCCACCCACCTCAACCCTTCGCCAGACGATTACTCGCGTTTCATCTTCCAGGATAAATGCCGCGCGACGGTCTGGGCGGGCTCCGGCGGTGCCGGATGTGTCTCTTTCCTGCGCGAGAAATACATCGAGGAGGGTCCTCCCAATGGCGGAGACGGCGGGACCGGGGGAAACGTCTACATCCAGGCGGTCGAGGGGCTGACGAGTCTACACAAACTGGCGCGGCGGGGGATCATCAAAGCCGGTCGCGGCAGAAACGGACAGGGCAAGAACAAAGGTGGTCGGCGTGGCGAGGATGTGCTGCTCCAGGTGCCTGTCGGGACGGTGGTGCGAGAAATCAGCCGCTACGACCCCGTCACGGAAGAAGAGGCTCGATTCCGCGAGGAACGGAAGCTGCGGCGGCGGCGGCAGAGAGAGAAGGACCTGCAGGCTGCAAGACGGAAGGAGGAGGAGGGATACGGCGATGCAGACGAGCAGGCAGAGGACCGACATGGCTTACAGCTGAACGAGGACGAGGGAGAAGAAGACTTTGCCCTCCGCCGTGACCGTTGGGTCCTATACCCGGGTGCCAAGCCGTCAGACTTCTGGACCATGGCTTTCCCACGGTCGCCGCCGCGACGACCTGCCCAGGCGATGCTCGAACCCGCCGCCCCCATCTACCTCGACCTGTTCCGCCACATGGACAAGCCGCTGCTGCTGGCGGCCGGCGCGGTCGGCGGGTTTGGTAACCCACACTTTGTCACCCAGTCGGCGGGGAGGCCCAAGTTCGCCGCCCGCGGCGAGGGAGGCAAGAAGCTGGAGCTCGACTTTGAGCTCAAGCTGCTGGCCGACGTCGCCCTGGTGGGCAAGCCCAACGCCGGCAAGAGCACCCTGCTGCGCTCCCTGACCAACAGCCGCACCCGTGTCGGTAACTGGGAGTTCACCACCCTCTCCCCGCACATCGGCACCGTTGTCCTCGACAACCACAAGGGTCGCCCGCTAGTCGAATCCTCCTCCCCCTCTTCCTCCTCCTCCTCCCGCCCCAACTTCACCATCGCCGACATTCCGGGGCTCGTCGAGGATGCCCACCTGGACCGCGGGCTTGGTTTGGGGTTTCTCCGTCACATCGAACGCGCTGGAATCCTGGCCTTTGTCATAGATCTCAGCCGCGGTGATCCTATCGCAGGTCTGAAAGGCTTGTGGCATGAGCTGGGCGAATACGAACGCTTCCGCGAGGAGGGCCCAATCCAATCCGACGAGTCTCTAGATTGGCGTCCCTCTGATGGCTTGCCCGAACTCAGAGATCCCCCTTCTTCTTCTGGAGGCTCCACTCTCCCTCCTCTCGCCTTACCTCCCATCCATACCAAACCGTGGTTCGTCGTCGCCACAAAAGCCGACCTGGAACACACCCAGGAGCAGTTCCACGCCTTGGAAAGCTATCTCAAAAACGTCGAGACCGGTGTCGAACCACACCCGGGCGGCTATGACGAAGGCTGGCGGGAGAGCGTCACTGTCCTCCCTGTGAGTGCTATCCGGGGGGAGGGCGTCGGGGGTATTCCTCGGTTAGTTGTCGATTTACTCGACAGTATCCGTAGGTAGATTTGCGAAGCTCTGCAATAATCTCAGCTCTGTATATATTTTCTTTCTATATGTTATTAAACAAGTTCTTTATCAATAGAAAAAGTAGGATTAGTAAAATAAGTTCTTTATAAAGATTAAATATTTGTAGTGAATATGTAAGAAAGACTATAAGTACCTCCCGGTAGGCATGATAAGCTTATCTCAACTAAACAACCACCAGATTCTGAAATGACTCTCCAAGCACTCCTCGCCGAAACGCTTTCTTCAATCGCCACTCCCTCCGCCGCCGACCCGATCCTCCAGTGCAGACAAGACGCCACGTACGTCCATCCCCTGCTCGATCCCGACGCCGCTCTACAACACGCCGACGCGAACCTGCGCGTGTTCCCCTTCAAAGACGTGCAGCCATGCTGGCGCCGGCTGTACACGGACGCCAGTCTCGTCAAGGCGTGTCAGCTGATCTGCTCGGAATGCAGGCTAGAGTATCCTGTTTGGAAGGATGAAGAGGAGGAGGAATATATGAGGACGTGCGAGCGTCTAGGAAGAGATGATCGGGTTCTGACAACGGCGTGGGTATCGTCTGTTGTGCAGTTGCTTGATCGCGCGTTGATCATGACGGGAGGGATGATGCGGGAGGAATTGATCGAGAGGATTTTCTTTTCTCTAGAAACTCTCAGCGAAACAAACGATAGCGACAAGAGTACGGAAGAAGAAGAAGAAGAAGGAATGTGTCGGATGAAAAAACGCAAACTGTCGCCTCCTATGTTCCCACCTGATTCGTCCCCCCCGCCATGCTTACAGTTTGAGATCCCCCGTCTGGCGGCTCCGTCGTTTGAAACAGTCGAGAAACACATGCACACCCAGCGTACGCCGCTGGTGATCACGGGCGCCTTCGAGCACTGGCCCGCTCTATCGGATCGGCCGTGGAGTTCGCGCGAGTACTGGATGAAGCAGACGTTGGGGGGTCAACGGCTCGTCCCCGTCGAGATTGGAAGGTCCTACACCGATGAAGGATGGGGCCAGCAGATCATGCCCTTTGGCGAGTTTGTGGATAACTATCTGTGGCGCCACACGGACTCTCAGACGGGATATATGGCGCAACATGATCTGCTGGCTCAGATTCCTGCGCTGAGAAGAGATATCGCGGTCCCGGATTACTGCTTCATTGATCCGCCCAAGCCTGAGATAGGGACTCCCCTTTACCTCAAGAGGGAGAGACAAGAAGCAGAAGAAGAAGAAGAAGAAGAAGAAGAAGAAGTCGATCCGATTATTAATACCTGGATTGGTCCCGCGTGGACCATCTCCCCCCTCCACCATGATCCTTACCATAACATCCTCGTCCAGGTCGTCGGGGCAAAGTACATTCGGCTGTATTCGCCGCACACGCCCGCCTCCCAGATCTACCCGAGGGGGATGGAGAAGCCGGGCAAGCACGGAAGCGAGAGTGAAAGTGAAGGCGAAACCAAGACTGACAGTGAAACCAAGACAGAAAGTGAAAACAAGACTGAAGGTGAAGTTGACATGTCGAATACTTCCCAGGTCGACCTGGCGTCTATCGAACTCTCGCCCGCTGAATCCGAGCAGTGGGACGCCCAGTGGCCCGGCTTCATGCAGGCAGAATACGTCGAGACGGTCCTGCGTGAGGGTGACGCCCTCTACATCCCTGTTGGATGGTGGCATTATGTGCGTGGATTGAGGGGGGGGGTTAGCTTGAGTTTCTGGTGGAATTGACTTGATACTAGATGAATTGCATATACTACATACTACATATGCTCTAGATGTTTATTAAGATAACTAGATCAATAGACATCTGCATCGTCACTCCTATAATTATACTATTTGCCGGGTATAATAAAGTGGTCTTACTAAGCATAACACGTGACTTTTGAATAATTATATATCTAACTTCATTGGGAAGGTGTCCCCGATATCACATGACGTGAGTCACTAACTAATGCTTACTAAGAATCTCCGATACCGCAAGCCCACACCCAATCAGGCATAGCGCGGTAACTTGTCATCGAAAGGGCGTGCCGGTGCAGACTTGCCTTATTCAGCAGGCAGTCGTGGACTCGCTGACCATGGCTGCCTCTCCTTCATCTTCCTGCCAACGGGAGACGCTGTCTGTGTCTCTTCCATACTGCCGTTGTCTCTCCTGTCGCTGAAAGAGAAAGGGTAAGGCCTGGTCTGACTTGCTGCCTGGATCCGGTGAGAGATTGGAACGAGATTGCAGTGAGATTGCAGTGAGATTGCAGCGAGATTGGAACGAGATTGCGGTGAGATTGCAGTGAGATTGCAGTGAAATTGGAACGAGATTGTCAAAGAGATCGCCGATAAATCATCTATTAATCATATATCCATCGATCAGCTATAACGATGGAATACTTTGATTTCGACAGGGCGTCGTTCGGGTCTCACGCCCAGAGCGACGACGTGGTGTCCGACTATCTCGAGCTGGACGAGACCGACCAGGCCGCCAACTACGAGTCTCTGGCCCTCGAGGGCTCGCTGGATTTCCCGCAGGACCTGTCTGGCCAGCTTGGACCCCAGTTTGCGGGCGAGCAGCCAGAGGACGCTGTTCCCAATGCTACGGGAGAAGACGGTGCTGCGCTGCCCGCGCCCGCGTGGCCGACCATCGCGGCGAAAGACCCCTGTGATTTCTGCAGGCGGATGGGGTTCGATTGCTTCGTGGGGAAAAGAGGTGTCATGCAGTATTCGTGCACCTGCTGCATCGCCTTGTACCGAGAGTGCAGCTTCGCCCACGCCAAGGAGCCGGGCAAGTTCCTCGACACCTTACACCCCGTGAACGAGAACGTCGACATCCCCACGGGCGGCCTGACGGGCAAGAAGGCTCTCTGGTCCCTCTCGGGGCCCGGCGGGTTCGACCATGGAGAGAGCCGCGCTCGCAAGAGCAACGCCCGTCTCTCGCGCGAGGCCCTGCGTGTCCTCAAGACTTGGCTCCAGGAACACAGCCATCATCCCTATCCCACCGAGCAGGAAAAGGACCAGCTGAAGGAGTGGACGGGCCTCAAGCGCTCCCAGATCTGCAACTGGCTGGCCAACGCTCGTCGCCGCGGCAAGGTTATTCGCGACGTCCCGCCGCGCAGCAGCTCGCCGCCTATCCCGGGTGCCATCAACATCCCGGCTTATTCTTCTTCTGCTGCTTCTCCTTCTTCTTCTTCCTCTTCCACCACCGCCACCAAGACGGCCCCCCTGGATATCTCTACCATGACGCCGTTCGAACGTTGGAAACACTCGCCCCCGGAAAACGAACCGGCTGCCACCTCCGATATTCTGCGCGCTTTGGTCAATACCCCGATCCGTCCCGCTGCCCAGCAACGCCCATCGCCCGCCGGTCACGTGCGCTCCTATTCCCGGAAGACGGCCTCGAGCAACGATGACTCAAGCCATGCCAACAACTCCAACCACCGGCTCCAGCAGCACCACCACCAGCACCAGCACCATGCCCCGTCGATCTCCGTCAGCAGCAGTCAGGGCACCAGCCGCTCGTCCACCTCGGACTTTTCCTTTGCCTCTGCCTTCTCCCATCGCCTGTCGTTGGGGTCCCGGGGCTCAATGGATCGGTCCTCCAAGGACCGTCGCCGTCGCCGCAAGTCGCAGACCCCCGTCAACACCTTCAACCTGCACAAGGCCCGCAGCGCGCGCATCTTCCAGTGCACCTTCTGCGCCGACTCCTTCCCGGCCAAGTATGACTGGCAGCGGCACGAGAAGTCCCTGCACCTCGCCCTGGACAAGTGGACCTGCTCGCCGCAGGGGGGGATCGTCCAGCTGCACGGCACCCAGGCAGTCTGTGTCTTCTGTCTGGCGCCCAACCCGGACGCCGACCACCTGGAATCGCACAACTACAGTGCCTGCCAGGAGAAAGACGCCCAGGAACGCAGCTTCTACCGCAAGGATCATCTCCACCAACACCTGCGGCTGATGCACAACGTCAAGTTTGAAGAAGCCTCCATGGAGGCTTGGTACAGCAGTACGACGGAGATCCGCTCGCGGTGCGGCTTCTGCGACACCCAGTTCACCACCTGGAAAGCCCGCGTCGACCACCTCGCCGCCCACTTCAAGAGCGGCGCCGACATGAGTCAATGGCAGGGGGATTGGGGGTTCGACCCTTCCATCCAGGCTCTCGTCGAAAATGCCATCCCGCCGTATCTGATCGGAAACGAGCGCAATTCGCTCGATCCCTGGAAGACGGCCCATGTGGCGGCGGCGGCCATCAACCCCGACGAGGAATCGTCTGGCGATATGCCGTCCAAGCTGAAAGTGCCGGAAGACGCCAACTGTTGGAGTCGCATCCAACGGGAGCTGACCGCGTACATCCGTGCTCAAGTTGCCATGGGAGTATATCCCACCGACCAGATGATCCAAAACCACGGCCGTCGGGTCATCTACGACAGCGATGATCCATGGAACCAGACTTGCGCCGACAACCCGGTCTGGCTCAGTGTCCTGAAACGGGACGCCGGCCTCGAACCCGTCCCGAATGCGGAGCACATCCAACTCTCCGACCTAGGCATGCAACCGCCCTTTGCCCTGCAGGGGGGGCTTCGTGTCCCCCCCGCCGAGTCCAACCCGCTTGCTCGCGTGCTGTGCCGTCGATCTCTCCCAATCACCACCACCACCACCACCAGCTCCCGGTACTCCGGCTCTGGCTTCCACAGTCCCGCCATCCAGTCCTCCTCCGCAGCGCCGAGCATGCCCGGTAGTCTGGCGGGCAGTTACGTCGGCAGCTTCTCCGGCATGGCCTCGGGCTCTGCCGTGGCCCCGACCGCCCCGGCCCTGTCCACCGACTGGGGGAGCAACTTCTCCGCCGCTGGTCAGTCGGCGTCATTCTCGTCGGCGCCCCTGCATAGCTCCACCGTCGATCCACTGGTGCAGATGGGATTCGATCCGGAATTTCTGCAGCGTTTGAACGACACCTACACCGATCTCCAGCCAGACAATCTGGACGGGTTGGATTTTGATCCCACCTTTCCTATGGATGACTGTGAGCCGGTCCCTCCATCAGAGATGCAACCAGCAGCCAAGTCCTCGACCGTAGCGCCCATTCACATCCCAAGCCCGAGACACTTATAACTCACCCCTGGGGACAGGTAGAAAGGGTTTCAACATTTTCTTCCAATTTGTCTTGAGTAATTTTGGGAAAAAGAAGAGGAATCGTTTTCATACTGTCGAGCCTGATATATATATACCCTTGATCCGCCTTGTCAAGCGCAGGGCGCATGTCATCCGCAGGGCGTACACCAAGACAGGAACATATTAAACTATTGGTTCTAGTTTTTATAATTATCATTTAATGTATTTAACTTTACCTAGTAGTAAGCTGTACCACTTTCTAGAATCATCAATAATATGCCAAAATCATCCGATACGTACTGCTGATAACCCGCCGACCGCCGAGACTCTCTCCCAATCTCCTCTCCCACCATCATGTCGTCCAGCCGACTCCCCCCCGTCGCCTCGTTGCGTAAGCAGCAGCTCCTGTTAGAGTTGTGAGTCTGATTCCTTTCATTTCCCTTCTTTCCATCCAGTCTCAAGGTCTAGCTAAGCTGATGGAGTTTTGCGGTTTGAATCGGCCAGTGCGAGCCTGAGACATGCCGCCCCGCCGGGTGTGTACGTGAGCGTTGGCAGTGACGCGACGCTGTGGACGGGGATTATCTTTGTACGATCGGGTAGGATATCGTATATATTATAGCTTTATAGCTTTATGGCTTTGATTTTCTGATTCTTTTAGGCCCCTATTCTTCCGCCATTTTACGCTTCCAGATTCGGTTCCCAGGCTCGTACCCGGATCTCCCTCCGCTGGTGACCTTCTCGACGGATATCTTCCACCCGCTCATTGTGCCTTTGACGACGTATACCTTTAGCACTGGGGCTTCGAGCCAGGATCCTGTCAGTGCGACGGACGAGGAACGCTTACCCCCCGGCGGGTTCAGTCTGCGGCATGGCTTCCCGCACTGGTTCGGTCGGGCGAGACGTAGTGGTGCAATGACTACGACTACTTCGACGCCGTCAAGAAAGGTCAGCGGGGGGGGAACAATACGGGAGAATAATGGTACGGAAGAAGAAGGAGGAGGAGGAGAAGAAGAAGGAGAAGAAGAAGGAGAAGAAGAAGGAGAAGAAGAAGGAGAAGAAGGAGGAGAAGAAGAAGGAGGAGAAGAAGAAGAAGAAGAAGAAGAAGAAGAAGAAGATGGACAAGTGGTGGTGACAGGGGATACCTCTGCGCTTCCCCGGGAGACCGTCCCTGTCGCAGCGTTGCTGCAGTATATCCGGTCTACCTTTGACGATGAAAGCGTACTCGATGCTCTCCCGTTGGAGGCGGCGGGGAACCCTGGCGCGTGGCATGCGTGGAGGGCTCATCGGCGAGCGGTCAACGGACATCACACTGGTCATCTTGCCAAGGAGAGAGATCTGAAACGAGGCACTCCGCAGGCGAGAGCCCCGGGGGATTGGCATTGGGACGGCATCTGGGCGAAACGCGTCCAGCATGAGATCGAGGCGAGCAAGTCCGATGCGATGCTTTTCGGAAACGCCGCGCGCGGCACAAATGATGAGATGGTATGTAATATACTCCTTGGGAAGGAAATAATATCTCATCCTCTTCTTGCTGACAAAATAGGTCCGGTTCTCCCGTTTAGACGACGACGGCTTGGCTTCCATCAAGGCCAAGATGATCCCCCAGGTGGAAGAGGTTCGCCAGTGATTATTTCTATTACTTGCATTCTCTATACCCAATGTGCAATGATATTATGAGTCTGTCCGTGTTCTCTGAGGTGAACCGTTTACCTTCTTCCCATGGCATCTTCCTCTCCCGGGCAGTTCTTGCCTGATATAATCATAACCCAACCCACTGGGTGCTTCTTTCCCATCTGGCCTCTGTTTCAATAGTCTTCATCCACCCTTCTCGCAAGGCTGTCTTCATGTATATTAACTATACCACATATGCTCATATTGAATATGCCTGGTACCGAATCCTTCAAGCAAGCTGCATCTATCATAGGATTGGTCCTCATCCCAATCTTTGTCCTATTCTTCATCCTCGCCGTGGCACTCGGCTGCTCTGAATACTGGAGCTCTCGCTCGTCTGCTGGACCCTCTCATCGTCGTGTGTGCTTCTGGAGAAAACGGCGACCAAGTCAGCAACGACATTGGCCCAACACCACGGACAGTTCGAGCTCCGGTAAAGGCACTGATTCGTCCGGGCATACGACAGACTATCACGATCCTCTCGAAGGGAAAGAACACGTCTGATAACGGAATATATCATTCTCATGCTTGTCCCTGTACAATGGACGACGCCGACCTCATCCCACAGCCTCTGCGCATCGTCAAAGGCCTGCCCTTTGTCCACCCTGGCAGCAGCGGCCCAGGACCGACTTCTCCCCTGATTTATCCGCGTATCCCGCAAAGGCAGTCTTCTCTGCACGTCTCGGCGGCGCCCTTATCTGCCATAAGCCGTTCGCCGTCTCTGGGCCAGGAACCAACAGGCCTCATGGTGTCGAAGACTCGTCGGCTTGACGACGATGGCGATACTTGGGCATCAAATGAAAAGGTAATGAGTTATCACATCTACGACTACCTTCCAACTAGTTAACTCGTTCTGTGTCTCCATAGTTCTCAATGGAATCTGCCTCATCTATACATAGTAACGGCCTCAATATGAAGAAGTGGTTGCTTTCAAAATTCATTCGTGGCCTGAACTCTGGTAAATGGAGTCCTAAAACCAGGCGATTCTCTAGAACATCCAGCAATACTTCAACCGACAGGCAAGGCCAAAGACAGAGCGAGGACCCTTCAGGCAGGGAATCGGCACCCTTTGCTCCTCTGAATGTTCCTATAGTCTTTGTGGACCTGAAAGTGACGACACATAATCAAAGTATCGGACTCAAATCCGTGTCATTGTGGATTTCGGTCGAGGTCTGCGTTGATACCAGTGATATGAGTTCTCAGGTTTCACCATCTGCCCCGGATCTGAGGGCACCTCTTGATGTTCTCATCATACTGGATGAGATGTAAGTTCCCACGATATACATAGAGTAAGGAGCTAGTGTTGACACTTTCCATCTTGCAGTTCCCAGGTCACTATCAGTGCATTTAGAAAGACGACCATTAGTTGTTGGGCTATCATCTCGAGCTTGGACGCCCATGATCATTACGCTATATGTTATCCAGAGAAAGGGGCGTTGACCGTGCTGCTTCCTTTGGGCTTACACGACATCGAGTCTGTTCAGTATGCCATGGATGCCTTCCAACTTCATCAATTGGCAAACATGCAGTCGGGGGAATGCAACCTGCATGATGCCATTCAAGAATCCCCATCCATCTTCCGCCATTCAGGAAGAGCTGCTTTGCGTCAGATCTTTTTTATCACTCCGAATATGCAGAATCCTCCTTTGATGCCCATTCTTGACCCGGGGGTCAGCTTCCATACAATAACACCAGAGCATCGCTTTCAGTTCGACACTCCCAGTCCACCTCTCGGGTGGCACATCCAGTTCGATCACGACATGGATGAAGGAGAAGAAGAGACTGCCGCGGTCCTCAAGGATGATATATCTCGACTCCTTGGTTATGCTCGCTCAGGAGTCAACTATGGCATCGCTACGGATCTCAAACTGATTCTCAGTTCTGGCAGTGGCTGCTCGGTGCAATCCGTACTGGGCGCCACTCAACTCCCGATCCTAAGGCCCGGAGAGAAGTGGAATGTCTGGGTTCAAGTCAAGGCACCCGCAGCTCCAGCAGACCGGAAGATGGAGTCTGATAACAGCTCGTTGACGATCGAAGCACTGATGGACCAGCTATACGGCATGCTGGGTGTATATGGTCATGCAGAAAGTAGTCTGCAGCAGATCTTGGCTGTTGAACTGGAGTATAAACATTCGCTGCTGCCAGTGCACAGCACCGTCCGTCTAGAGAGTGGCTGTAGCGTACGTCGCGAACCGGATCTGGATGCTCTGACCTCCCCGTCTTGTTTCCCAGAGGAAGAAGACCACCTTTTGCAGCAGGATAAGCCTGCTTATCCTTATGATATGACTTTTAATAACTTTGGTGGAATATATGAAGAGCCAGAAGAGTAATTTGGTCAAACCAAATCACAATCTTTTCACGAGTGCAAAGGACAATGATCCGTTCAGGTAGCAGGTTTCGTGCCCGAGTCGACAAAGTCACTTAGAGTAGGACCTCCAGTTCCGTTGGCCTTTCGACTCCAGATAGGATCGCCGTCGTCATCAAAGTGCGCCCATTGGAAGAAGGAACAGCCCTGTTTACCCGGCAGGTAGCCCGCATGGCACATCCACATGTAACGGCCCCTGGTCTCCATTTTGCGCTGGACACACCGCAGGATGGTATGCACGCCACAGCGGCAGCGCGGGGTGAATCGCGGGTGAAGCGAGTCGCGGTACCAGCGATACGTGATGTTGATTCGGATGTTGCCCGCGAGAGGATGTGGACTGACGGTCTGGGCCGGGGCGATGGCGTGTTTCCATTCCTCCTGCATTTCGGCGTGCATGACTAGGAGGGAGTTGTGGGGGAGATGAATAGCGATTTGTCCTTCACTACTAGAAGTAGAAGTAGAAGTGATAGCGTGGGTATTTTCTTTGGGAATGATCCTGCGGATGCGAAACTCACGCTCCACACCCAAACTGAGGCTACCGATGACGGGCCGGGGACCGAGATAGGTAAGATCATCGGAGTGGAAGCCGACATGCTCTGCTGGGCCGGCGTAGCAGTTGACAAAGGCGGCGTTGGGAGTCCATTCGCGCGCAGCCTGGAACTGGAGCTTCTTCCCGCCTGGGTACCGGGTTCGGATGCGAGTTTGGATCTCCCTGTTGACGGCCTGTTGGACTGAAGCGGACACGGCGCGCATCGTGGGTAGAACCTGTCGCACGTCGGTCCGGTAGGTGCCGCCGTACGTGTACTCGGCTGTCTGCCTTTGCTCGTCCTCCGGCGTGGAGACGTACAGGCTCGAGGTGTGCGAGGACTGCACGGTGCGGTTGAAGAGTTGGAACTGGTAGCGCGTGAAGGTTGGCGATTCGCCTAGCAGCTCCTCGAGCAGGTTATTGGCTTCACTGGCGGGGAGGAAGTTGTGGATGATCGTGCAGGGGGTGTGGGTGGCGATGTCTTCGGGTGAGTAGAGATGGAGCGTTTTGCCTTTTCTCGTAGGAAGCATCTTCTTCTTTTTATTTTGTATGGAGGCAGAGGCTTTATCTGCGCCTTCTTCTTCTTCTTCTTCTTCTTCTTCTACTTCTTCGTCTTCTTCTCCTTCTCCTTTTTCTTCCTTTTTGATCGGCATATAGTGTGATGAGAGAGACATTTGTACTCCGGCTGGACGTTTCAACTTCTTTGACGGTGACGGCAGTGATAACAGGGTCGAGGATGCAGCCTCGATAGACCCATCACATGAGACAAGGACATCCAGTAGTCTTTCTTGGGGAATATCAGGATGTAGAGAGAGCAGAATGGCCAATTTGACGTCGGTCGAGTCCTCTTCAGGTGTCTCCTGACGGTCTCCATGTTTACTGCTGGCGGTGCTGGACCCTAGCCGAGGCTTTTTCCTAGAGACGAACGCATCCATCATGATTACATATAAAGATCCTCGCTGTTCCTCTTTGAAAAAAGAGACGCTTGGGGATAAAATCGGCGCTTTCAACCTTCAACTGCAACACGGGATTTGCTTCAATCTGGCACGTGATGCTACGTATTGTCATCAAATTGACTAATTACAGAAGAACCATATTGACACCTCAGGCAACAACATAGCCTGCTGTAAATTAGCCTGTCTTGAATGCACATGGAGTAGGGGCCTGTCTTAGTATCTATATCATCCCTCTGTCTGTGTAGCTGTAGGCCGTATGATGGCGCCTTTCATGGTAGTTCGAGGAGATGAAACCAGGAGCAGAATTCGCAAGAAAGGTAGATGATTACTCTTTGGAAGAAGTGATTCTCATTATAGAGCAGTGTGTAGGGTACTTTGACTATCGCCGAGGGAATTCCCTATCATTGGCTACTCGTAGCAAAGTCAGCTCCATGTGTCTTTGCCCTGGTATACAAGGTTTGGCCGGTGATAGTCTGCAAGGCATTTTCCCTGTCCAATTCCGTCGTACACCTCGACAAGTGACGAAAAAGCCACGGTGGTCCATCCCTGATAGTCTGTATTTCCACAGTAATCCATTTTGCTGAGATCTGGGAAGTTTTCCTCAACAATCTTCACAGGACACGACGAGACATCCGCATCTTTTTCAGCCAGCATTGACGAATTGACCACCTCTGTGAGGCGGGCTAGGATTCCGTCGTCGACCATCAGACACGTATTCAACCGTACAGGGAGCTTGATGGAAGGCAGTCCAAGGGAGATTTTCCAGTCGTGAAACGCCTCTTGTATGGCCGCCTCGTCGACGTTCTCATAGGCGCTCTGATCCGTGAATACCTTGGACGAATATGTCCGCTCTAGCATTGTCATCTGGCTTGGACTGCCCGGTATGGTACGTGGCAGGGATCGCCGGACCTCCTCGTTTAGTTGACGCAGGAAGATGGGGAATAGCTCTCGCGATTCGGGCGCGTAGGTCGTCCGAAAGACGATGGGTCCCCAGGTGAGAGTGAGAAAGTCTCGTTCTGGATTGGGAGGAAGGGAGCGAAGGCCCGGCTCAGTGACCAGTCGGTAAACTTCTCGCTGAAGGAATTGGTTGGCAGGACTGAGGAAGCTGGGGGACTCCTGTGATTCCGACATGAGAGGAGTAGCCCTTACAGAGGCTCTGTATATTATCGATGTCTTTATCACTTACCAAGAAGGTGGCGTGTAGAAGCCTTTTGAGTCAAAGACAGACGGTTCAACCCTGGTAAGCTGTTGTCGTCAGCGTGACAAGGCTAAATAGTAATAGTAGCAGTACATGTCATTAGTAGTGAGAATCAAGAGTTCATAGTAAAAACAAGATCAACAGCAAGTAAATCATCTTAATGGTACCTGTCCATAGAACTGGTTGTATCTTGTCTTCAAAATTTCTTCTGTGAGGTCGACGCGAATGACTTCGATTACCAAAAAGGAAGGTGGCAGGCATGACGTCACGTGGGATACTATCTGCAGTGGTTATCACACCGCCTTCCATACCGCCTTTACAACCTCGGCGGTTCACGTTCGTTCGGCTGACGCAAGAAAGGCAGTCTCGCGACGATGACAGTCCGCCTTTCCTGACGAGAATATTCTACTTTGGCGCTATGACATGATACCCTGAAAGTTTGAAGGAGCTCTTCTTTTTATTTCTCTTTTGGCTGTGTTTTTGTTTTGTGCCTGCCGCAGCCATGCTTCACTATCGCACCGAGGGCTTCAACGGGTGCGCCGTAAAGTACTCGCCTTTTTTTGACAACCGTCTCGCCGTCGCTGCCTCTGCAAATTTTGGACTGGTGGGAAATGGCCGATTATATATCCTAGAGCTTACTCCGAATGGTATTGCTCCGTTGAAATGGTATATCTCCCCCTTTGTTTTCTGGTTGCCCCGCGTCTTTACCCCGCTATCGGCAGTGCTGTCAATTCAACCGCATTGTCTTTTTTAACCCGTCATTGCCAGCATACTTACGGTGCATTGATAGGTTTACGACTCAAGATTCTCTTTACGATCTCGCCTGGTCAGAAATTCACGAGAATCAGGTTCTCACTGCATCCGGAGATGGCAGCATTAAGCTGTTCGACTGCACGACTGACGAGTTTCCTATACAAAATTGGAAAGAACACAACAGGGAGGTTTTTAGCGTCCACTGGAACTTGGTGGCTAAAGACCGTTTTTGTTCCAGCAGCTGGGATGGAACCGTGCGTGTCTGGTCGCCACATCGACCGCAGTCACTGCTCACCCTGCCCACGCATAGCTGCACCTATTCGGCCGCATTCTCGCCACACTCCCCTGATATTCTCTCGTGCGTGTCATCCGATTCCCACGTTCGAGTCTTCGATTTGAGAACCCCCGCATCCGCCTCGAATCATCTCACCATCCAGATTCCAATCCATGCTGCGCCTGCCTCACCAATCCCCGGACCCCCCGGCATTCCCCCAGCCGCAGTCCCCCCTTCTGAAGCCCTGACACACGATTGGAACAAATATCGGCCGTCGGTACTGGCGACTGCCGGCGTCGACCGAACCATCCGCACCTTCGACATTCGCGCTCCCCACCAAGGTCCGCTCGCCATCATGCCGGGCCATGAATACGCAATCCGCAAGGTAGCCTGGTCACCGCACCTGGCAGATACACTTCTCAGCGCGAGCTACGACATGACCTGTCGCGTCTGGAGCGATCGCTCCGATAATACTACCACGATCGGTGACAGCGATCTCATGCGTTCGGGGCCTGCCAGCCCTGTATTAGGCATGGAAATGGGCCGCATGGGTCAGCATACCGAGTTCGTCATGGGGGTTGACTGGTGCTTGTTTGGGAGTGAGGGGTGGTGTGCCAGTGTCGGCTGGGACGAGAGCTTGTACGTCTGGGACGTGCGAGCAGTGATGAGATAAAAAAAAAACAGATAACATAACCGATTAGGGCCCCGTCTGTTTGGATAGAAGCCTATTGAAGACTTGAGACAGAAATAGTCTTATGACCCTGTTCATTCTTGTATCATAGTGGCGTTGGGCTTTCGTTTATAGTACCGTTGAAACATGGCTTTCCAAAGCTATTTATACATATACCTTTGATTCTCAAGTTGACGTCTATTTTATTTTAACTGTCATGATTCGTAAGATGTTCTACCAACATCTCAAAAGATAAGAAACCTTCATCGTATCCTGACCATGTACTCAACATCCGTCATAAACTGGAAAATAAGACATATTCCAACCTCGTGATGTCCAAAACCATGTTCTAGAAAAGCATCAAGTAATAAACCTAGTGCGGCAACATAATGCCGTGATATCCGGGTTCATAAAAACCAAGCAGTCGTTGTTCAGAGCGGCATATAAGGGCTTCGAAAGGCGTGAATGCAGCTCCCAGAGTGAACTAAGAAGTGCTCGGGGGCGCAAATGTTCCAGTGGCTGTTTGTGTATCGGATATCAAAAAAGAAAAGAAACAAAAAAGGTTGGAAACTCGTTTGTTTTATTTGGACCCCAAACGAGCCTCGACCTTCTTCCGCTCCGCATCCTTCACAGCGGCAATCTCTTCTCTGCTGGCGTCGAAGGCGACGTGGGCCTGGTTGAAGGGATTTTCTTCGCTCTTCTCGAACTCCTTCTTGATGATATCGATGCGCTGCTGTCTCCGCAACCCCTTATATTCCTCCTCAATCTCCGGCAGCCGCCTGGCTTCGTAGGCCGCGTAGGCTGCCTTGAACCTCCGCTCGGGATGTCGGTCGATCTTGTCGTTGTTCGTGCTGCCGGTAAGCGAGAGCGCATCGAGCGCGTTGTCGATGCCCGAGGCGTTCAGCGTCGTGCCCTTACGGCCGGCTGGCGCATCATCCAGCTGGGACAGATCCAGCGTGCCGCGAGTTTTCTTCTGCGCTGTTTTGGCGTTTGCTCCCTTGGCCTTGGCGGGCTGGGAGGCTTCCTCGGCGGCGAGCAGAGCGTCTCTCTCGGCTTTCTTGCGCGCGGCATCGGCGCGTTTCGCCTCTGCATCATCTCTGTATGATTTTGAAGAACAACCGATTAGTTATCCATCATTATAAAACCATCAAACTGTGGGGGTATGGTAATTCGCTCACTTTTTGGCATTGCTCTTCGATCCCTTGGACCATTTGGCGTCCTCCTCAGCGGCTTTCTTTGAGTCCTCGACAGCTTTTTTCTGCGCAGCGGCATCGGCTTTCTAGAAAAAAGATACCAGTAAGCATAAACTTCATATACAGATCCAATCCATATTGAGTTTGTAAGATAAATCTCCGTCGGACAACAACCACAACAACATGGATATGTATAAAGCGGGGGTGGGGTAGTGAGCATCTCATACACGAGCGTTGCCGGCGGCCTTCTTGGAGTTCTCGGTAGGTTTCTTGCCTCCCATCTTGACCAGTAATCAACGCGCGAATCAGGTATACAACGCAAGGAGCTGAAGTTGTGTGAGGGATGACGCGGCTGTGGTGAAGATGTTGGGGTGACTTTTTAGACCTGATTCCGACGGCCGGTGGCCATGAGATGACTAAGCAATGAGGGGCATGTGATCTTCCAGCCCTGACAAGTTGCTACAACTTTATAGTACTATAGATGGAGGGGGGGGGTTATTTTTTTTATTTTTATTATTATTATTTTTTTTTTTGGATGAAATTGCAAATATCGTGGATATGAAGTAGAATAACATGTATCGCGTGACTCATATCGTCATGAAACTTCATCTGATAAGTTAAATTTCTGGTCGTGGCGTCATTAGTGATAACTAAAATCTAGCCTCATCAACATGTCCACAAGCAAAGGTAACTGATCCTCAGACCGATTTGGATTGTAGAACTCAGTCTGGTTGGGGGTTAGATGCACATGGTCATGTCAATGGGCAGATTTGGCCACACTCGAGCTTCAGAAAGAGGTGAGAAACCAGAGGCAACAAAACGCATTAGGGCAACTAGAAAGTTGGCAAAACGGCATTCCCATTTCGATGTTTATCATGAGAGAACACTCAGAGCTTCACAGACCAGGCCTCCTGATCCCACATCTTGACTCCAGTGATGTCGTGCAGTCTCAGATTAGAGGTGACGTGCACAAAAATCTTCTCAACATGATCCGAATCGTCTTCGGTGTCCTCATGGGCTAAAGCCGAGGAAAGAGGGGGATCCGGTGAGAATGTCTGCTGGAGGCTAGCACGGGCATCAAGGCGGGTGTTGGATGTGCTTCTCCCCGTACTGCCGGAGCTGGACCTAGACGCAGAAGCTGAATTGATCGCCAACTGCATCCGTTGAGCTTTGCGAGACCGAGGGACTCTAAGCTGGGTTCTCGTCAACCGTGTCACGGTGTTGTTCACCGGGCCATTTGACGACTGGCAGATTGCCATGTACTGGAGACGCAGTTTGGGGCATTGGAGAATATTGTCAATAATGTTCAGGCGCAGTTCGCGGAGCACGGTGTTGCAGTTCTCGGGATGGTAATAGAAGATTTGCAACGCATTCAGGGATCGCAGTCGGGAGATTCTCTGCAATAAAACATGCTAAGAAAGAGGTGATTAGCCAATCACATATCTGCAGGGAAATGGATGGAGAGAAGCTCGTAACAACCCGTGATACTTACAAGATGCGGAGAATCCAGCCCGATTGCGAGCTCAACCAGTTGGGACTTACGAACTGTGATGAGCATGACGGATTCCAAGTCAAAGACCCAGCTAGCATCTTCGTCATTCCGCACCACCAATTTTTGCAGGTATGCGTGATGCTTCTTCAGAACCTTGTTTCTGATTTCCTCGATTTTGACTGTAGTTCTTGCAGCGAGGGATCCCACTTTGGCCCGACTACTAGGTTCAAACATGAAGAGTTCGGTGACTTTGTGCAGACTCTCAACAAGTGAGAGAAAGGCAGGCGAGACGTTATCTGTATGGATAGACGTCAATTGAAGGGGCGAAGATTGGTGCAATTTCAGTAACATGGTCCATAAAGAGCGCTGTGTGCCAACGTTGAGCAGAGACAGATGCTTGAGCGCATAGATATCAACAGTACGGCAAAGAATTGACCCTCTCACTGGGATAAGATGGATAGAAAGGGAGTCCAAAGAGATACCGCGTGTCTTCCGCATGTACTCTTCAATCTCTGCAGTTTCGGCCTTTGCGTTGCAATTCGCACCGATTCCCTTGGTTGCAAATGTTTCGGAAGCCTCTCGGACAACCCCTTTGCCTTTGTCAATCTTCGCCTCGTCCATTTGTACCGACTCTCCATTGGACTTGTGCTCGCTGAGATGCAGAGTTCTGGTCATGCCGTTTCCTGCACCGACGGCAGCATGGGTGTCGTTCTCCACGAAGATTTGATCATCACCAGGATCCCCGTCCTCATCTGGGTGTTCGAGGTCAATTCCATCAGCGTCATCCGCTTTGCCAGATGTTTTGGAATCGGCAGAAGCAGTGGCCACAGTTTGGCTGAGATTCGCGACTAAAAATATATGCATCAGCGAGTGCCATTAGAGCAGCCAAAAAAGGATGCTTACCGTCAATATTCACGTTTGTGAAAGAGGAAGCAGTTTTCTCCACGAGAGACTTATCATCAGGCGAATATTTGAGATACTTTGCAGCTGCCTTTTCTATCTGTTCCAAGGCCTTTTTGCTTTTAGTTGAGCTTCCACCAGAGGATAGAAGCGGAGGAAGATCCTGGGCGATTTGACGAAGCTTTTTCACAAAGGCTCGGTCTTCATCGTGCTGGTCGGACTGAACGGCAATCTCGTGAGCTTCCTTGTCAGCCGAGGCAAGAGCTTCTTCGAACAGGCGTTCCACGTGCCCTTGAGGCATTGATTTCTCCAGGCCTAGCAACTGAGCCAAAGCTTTATCCTGAGTGGCACGCTCTTTGATGACTTGAGCGTCATTTGCGTTGGGGGTGTTATTGTTCTGATTGAACGGGGCAGGCGGGTTCATGAAAGCTACAGGCGGCGCAGGCGGCATTATATCGCCATTGAGGCCAAAGTCGTCGGTTTCAGAGGCCGAGCCAGAGGCCGATGAAATGGGCGTTGGTCTTCTGCGCGCTTTCAGAGCAAGGGGATCAGAAAAGGAGAGCTTCAAAGACTTCAGCGATGAAAAAGATAGCGAGATGCATCGAGCAATATCCGCGAGAGAATCCAGGCTGTGTATGTCCAGTATGGCCAACGATTTAAGCCCTGTCAACTGTGTGAGGGCGCTGGCCTGAAGACTGTTTGGAACCAATGACGCAACCTTTTTCAAACCCTTGGCTTCCATTTTTGACATTGGAAAGAAATACGGATGCATAGATGAAGAAGAGGTGTAATTGAGATTCGGAGCAATCATATGCTGATGCTGATTCTGATGCTGGTGATGATGATGGTGGTGGTGGTGGTGATGGTGAGCGGGATGGTTATTCTGAGTCGACGATGATAGAGGAATGTGTGGGTGAGGAGCCATCGCCAGAGAAGCACTAAATGCAGATAGTGTCGAGAGGGGCTCGGTGGGTAGACGGAGATGCACATTTTGGAGAGTGGGAATTTTGCTGAGAGCGGCAAACACAGACTTGTTGATATCCAGGTGAACATTCCATCTTGATGAGAAGAGGTCAGTCAAACTCTCCCAGACAGTTCAAATCTTGCAGAGATACCTAAAAGTCTCCAGAGAATCCACTCTGTTCAACGCAGCCAGCAGGAGACTGCTCAGAAGCTTTGCTGACGTGTAGCTTGCTTCATGTCTGAGGCTACGATGGCTTCTATCATTGCTGACCACTCCGGTGGCAGTCTCCATGCAGATCTTCTTGATGAACCTTCCATAGTTATAATCACTGGTGATCAGGGTCTCCAGGATGGCAGCCAGACGGTCAACTGAGAGCTGGCCAGCTCTGGTGTCATCCTCCGCGAAGACATGTTCGATACTGCGATACAGCTCGGCAGCGGCTAACTCGTGGAACGACCGACAGACCTGTGAGAGACTGACCAAATCTCTCGGTTCGACCTAAGCATAGTGAGAGTTGGCTGTCAGCACTTGAAGGCAGCGGCTACAAGCAAGCAACAACAACGACAACGACAAGGACTCACGCGCTGAAATATATTCTGCAGCGTCTCAGAAGGCAGACGGAGTAAATGGGATCTCTCATCCTCAGCGCTGGTCAAGGCGAGAGCACTGTCGTGAAAGACAGGCGCCATGACGCCGCGAAGAGCGAGCGTTCAAGCCCCAGACACTATCCTCTCCCCTGTCTGGCCAGATCTGGCTGTACTCTCTGAAATCCCACTTAGAATCAAGAAAGGAGCTTAAGTAAGAGCTCACTATAAGTGAGGTGTAGTAGAAGACTGATCAGATAAGGTTATTTGGGTAGAAACTAAAGAAGTGAGGCAGCAAGTTGATCGAGCTGGGGGGATAAAGAGAGGAGAAAGTTATATTTCAGGAAATATCAGAAGAAGTGACTTTTAGCCTAGAGGTGAGAGAAAAGAAAAAGAAAAGAAAAAGAAAAAAAAGCATAATATAATTAAAAAGAATTAAGAAATTAAAGTGAGAGTAAACAGTGAGGAACAGCCAGCTATAAGTCTCTTACTTTTATTTCTCTCTTTCTTTATATTCACTTATAATTCTAGAGTATATCTAAAATATCACCCTAAGTCTAAATATATGATATTAATTAGAAAGTACCCTTCTTTCTTGAATATTAATCTTATTAACTAGTGAATACCTGTGGCTAGAGAGATGCGGGGTGAAGGGAGAGACATAGCATTGTCAAAGGGGTACCACTCTATACTAGGGTCTTTAAGTAGGAAAGTGAATAAAGAATAAGTTAATAAGCTATCCTTGACTCCTAGAATTACCTTACTAATGTCATTTCCTGGTAATCCTCCAGCAGCAGCCATTCTGATAGTTTATTGTCTTATAATAGTGATAGTAGAGGTGGTGGTGTTGATGTCTCAGAACAGGTAAGCCGTCATATCAGGATCACTAATCAACCTCGCCGGCTGCGTACGGGCCATTCTTCCTCTCCTCCACCCTTTGCTCTTGCTTTAGTGTCGCAACTACACTTCTTTTATCTGGGCTTTAATCTCTTCTGTCAGATTTCCAATACTTCCTTTGTCATCTCTTGTTTTTTATGGGCGGTATGGCTCCGTGTCGGGGCTGAGCCAACGAGGTTCACTACTGCTAGATACACTCACTACTTTCTCTGCTATTTTTTTTTTAATTACCACATTAGACGAGCCTCTACGATAGGTTATGACTTAGATCGACATGCGTTTCTCGAATACTCTCGTCCAGGCGGTCTGTCTCGTCTGTCTGCTGGTGGTGCTGCCCGTCGCAGCCGAACACACGTCGAACTGGGCGGTGCTGGTGTCCACCTCGCGCTTCTGGTTCAACTACCGCCATCTCGCCAATGTCTTGTCACTTTACCGGACCGTCAAGCGGCTGGGGATTCCGGACTCGCAGATCATTCTGATGCTGCCGGATGATATGGCGTGCAACCCCCGAAATGCCTTTCCAGGGACCGTGTACAGCAACGCCGACCGGGCAGTGGACCTGTACGGAGATAACATTGAGGTGGACTATCGCGGCTACGAGGTGACTGTCGAGAATTTCATCCGGCTGCTGACGGATCGGCTCGACGAAGACGTGCCGCGGAGCAAACGTCTAGGGTCGGACGCCGGGAGCAACGTGTTGGTATACATGACAGGCCACGGGGGGGACCGGTTCCTGAAGTTCCAGGACTCCGAAGAGATCGGGGCGTGGGATTTGGCAGATGCGTTCGGCCAGATGTGGGAGAAGAAGCGGTACAATGAGCTGCTCTTCATGATCGACACGTGTCAGGCGAATACCATGTACACCCATTTCTACTCCCCCAACATCATTGCCACGGGCTCCAGCGCGCTCGACCAGTCGTCCTATTCGCACCACGCGGACAACGACGTCGGCGTGGCGGTGATTGACCGGTGGACATACTACGTGCTAGAATTCCTTGAGAATCAGGTTACCAGCGCGAATTCGAAGCTAACGCTGGGAGACTTGTTCGACTCTTACGACGAATCGAAGATCCATTCCCAGCCCGGTCTGCGATGGGACTTGTTCCCCGGCGGCGAGCAAGAGGGCCGTCTCCGCACCGTGGCCGACTTCTTCGGAAACGTGCAAAATGTCGAGGTGGAAGACGGCAATGTGACCGAGCCGGGCTCCCTCAAAAAGGATCTGGACGAGATCGCGCGCCTGGTGGAAAAATGGCACCAACGCGACCAAGTCTACCAATCGTTCCTTGACAATAACCAGACTACTGAAAACCAGCAACACATCTCTCCCCAACGCACTGTTCAGCGAAGGAACGCCGGGGCAACCAAAATGTCCGACGAGAAAAGCTGGGAGAAACGCGCCATCGGCGTCTCGGTGCTAGGCGCATGCATCGCCGTCTGGCTTACTGGATCAATCTTAGGCAGGACCTCAGCTTGATCCTAATACCAACCCGAATTTCCCTGCTGAGTTGACTGCTCAGCCTGCCCTCTACTACAGCATACTGCAACGTTAAATATAAGAGCGTCAAGTATGATGAAGATTATTATTATTCCTATTATCATCGAAACCCAGACCTTGTTTTTAAAAAAAAAAAAATCTGCGTCGCAAATCACATAATGATAAGTGCTAGCTGGTGCATATTTGAACCCGGAATGGTCTCAACCTGGTATCCTAATGCTAGGGATGGCTCCGCTTCAGAGCCATTGGCCGAGTGACCGAAGACGCCATGGACCTTACCTGGTAGCGAATTACTATCTAAGATATCGTCGTATACGGACGGAGTGCTCTGTCGGTTCTTCATGGGAGATTGGTGTTCTTCTCCCACTGCCTAATGCTTGCCGTTCAATGCCTCAATTGCGACAGCTCTTAGATATAGACTAGTTATAGCTGCCACCAGAGGTATAGACAAATATACGTGCTGAAATACTCTTCATATAACTCGAGAGTAATAGTAACTTGCTTCAAAATATCAAGCAGTACCTGAAAGCTGGTCCGAATCAATCCCATTGCCGTCGGGTTAAAATAAAACCACACAACAGACGACACACGACCAATATTCCACAGACCAACTCGATTGTAAGACCTGCCCATCATTTCCTAGCTTTAACCCTCCAGATCAACCCGCAGGGGGCCCTGTCCAGGCCGTTGCTGGCATCAACGCCGAGTTATGAGAGAGGAACCGGTTTGGTGTTTCTCCGCTGTGGCACGTCCTCGACGCGTCTGTCTGGAGGGACCCGCGCCTTCACCAAAAGCACTTTCACAGGCCTTGCCCAGGACCCTCGTTGAAAATCCCCCTCCCCCACCGCTCCCTCCACCGTATTGATATATTATTTTATTTGTTTTTCTTCTTTTCTCGGGGTTTTGTGTTTAATTGTTGTTATTTGGTTCCTGTTAATTGTTGACAGACTACGCGTTGTGAGGCCTGGAATAGGCCTCGAGTTGGGCAACCCTTGGTTTAGCACACGAACGATACAGACCGAACCAGGGAAACGAAACGGAAACATGTATCTTCCTCGCCATCTTATATCGCATCTCTACCTACAGCTGCTCCGGTCGCATCATCCGTTGTCGCCGCCGGTGTTGATTCTCGTCGCCCTCGAGCCGGACGCCCTGTGCGCGTGTCGGATTTTCACCGCCCTACTCAAACGCGACTATATACCGCATAAGATCCAGCCGGTGGCCGGGTATGGCGACCTGGCGCGGGCGGGCGAGGAGCTGGTCAAGCCCATGCGGACAGACCAGGGAGGCAGCGGCGGGGTGGTTGTGTGCTTGGGTGTCGGCGGGCTGGTGGATCTCGGCGAGATTCTATGCTTGAGCGTCGGAGCGGGGGACGAAGAACAGGAAGGCCGGGAGGGAGATGAGTCGCGAGGGGAGGAGGGCGCCGGTGGTGTCGAGGTCTGGGTGTTTGACGCGCGCCGGCCGTGGAATCTCGGCAATGTGTTTGGGGAGGCGGCAGAGACGATACAACAGCATGCCGGTGAGACGGACGCGAGTCTTCTACGGCGAAAGGCGCGTGGGGTCGACAAGGGCTGCATCACGCAGGCCTATTCCGCTGGGAATGGCGGGATTATTGTGTATGACGACGGGGATATTGAGGAAGAGCTGGCGTCCCAGCGGGAAGCATACTACGCGCTGTTAGATATGCCTGAAGTGGATGATGATGATGACGATGACGATGACGGTTCGGACGATGAGCTCGGTGCAGCGAACGAGTCGTCGGAAAAGTCGAAAAAGCGCAAGTCCTGGTCTGGCCGTGAGGACGAAGAGGAATCGGACGATGCGGATGCGCCTCCACGTCAACGGAGGAGAAGTGATTCGGTATGACGCAGAGAACAGAGGATTCCTCTTTTCTTGTGGTGACCATTGCGAAATTAACATGTTTGTCTCAGCAGGGTTCCTTTATAATCTCGTCGCCGAGTCATCGACGTCGTACTACATTGGATTCGTCTAATTCCTCGCGCTCTGCAACCCCTGTATCGGATGGCTTGTCTCCCGCCCAGCCCAAGCAGCCTTCATCACGGTCTCTAAGACGACGACTGCTCCAACTGAAGCGGAAACACGAACACATCCTGCAGACCTACTACTCCTTAGGGACATCGTACTCCGAACCAATCTCGTCCCTTGTGTACTCCCTTGCTTCGGAACTGGGCCGTGAAGACAATGACCTGCTCTGGCTAGCCATTGTTGGCGTTTCAAGCTTGGAGCTGAGTGGCCGCACTATGACTGGCGTAGGGATATCCAATGCCTCCGAGTCTGGAGGCTCAGCGGGCTGGGGCGGCGAGCGAGGAGAACGAATCCGGCAGATTCTCAGAGATGAAGTGCACCGTCTAAATCCACCTGACCCCCATGAACGAGATCGCGATATACGAGGGGAGATTACCGGCGTCATCCCCACCACGGCGCGGTCTCCGGCAGACAAGGCCATCCGTCTATCTCCGGAACCCCGGTTCTTGCTTGTTCGGCACTGGTCGCTTTACGAAAGCATGCTGCATAGCCCGTACCTCGCGTCGAGGCTGCATGTATGGACAGAGAATGGCCGGAAGAGGCTCCACAAGCTCTTGGCTAAGATGGGCATCAGTCTGACGCAGTGCCATCAGAACTACACGCATATGGACATGGAACTGAAGCGAGTCTTACGGCAGCGCCTTCTCAAGTACGCGCCCATGTACGGCTTGGATGGCTTGGTCCCACCCGAGGCGTCGGGCCATGCGAGCTCGCGGGAGGGCTGGGGGTTCATACGTTGCTGGGGCTGGAAGGCCTGTCTCTCCGCGACTGACGTAGGCGTGATCGTGGGCGCCATCCTCGAAGTCGGCCCCCACGAGGTTGCGTCGTGGGATTCCTGGCAGACGTCCCGGGCGGCTAGGAGAGCCCACGCCTCGGAGAGCATTGAAGGCTCGTCCGAGTCGGACCTGGCGAACCTCCTCCCACGGTTTTGGAGTGCTTACGATGCTCTCTCCTTGACGTCGGAATCGCCCACCCTCCTGGTTGAGGCGCTCCCACTCGCCCAGCATCTCCACCAGGCCATTCTCCGCACCGGAACATCACTGCTCTCGAAGCACCAAATCCGTCATCTGCGGGCATTCCGCATCGCAGTCGTTAAAGACGGCCCGGATGTGAAGCTGTTCACGAACCCGGGCGCACTGACCAAGCTAGCCCTCTGGATCGCCGAGGCGATTCGAGTGCAGGAACAGGAGCGGGGTGATAGCACCAAGTTTGGCCGCAAGCGCGCAGCAGGTACCCCTCTCGTTTTAGCTGGTCTAGACGAAGATCGGGGCTTGTACGTGGTGGTGGGCACCGGCGGAGGCGGGGGCGTGGTGGATTTTGCAGCGCTCGCAAAGCGCCAGGAGGAGCGGCGCAAGAAGAAAGAAGCCAAAGAGAAGAAGCAAAAAGAGCGGGCCGAACGCCGTGCCAAACGCGCTGCTGAACGAGCAGAGCGAGAGGAAAACGACGAAGATGAAGCTGCGGACACCGAGGAAGAGGACGAGGAGGATTCGTCTTCCTCCTCCGACTCCGACTCGGAAGACGAGCGAGACCCGCGAGGCAACAAACACCTCGTCCGGAATCGATTCGGTATCGCCTTCCAGGAAGTCGTGCAGGAGACCAATGCGCGGGTCCGGATCGACAGCTTCGACCACTGCGTGGTTGAAGTCTTGAAGGAAGACCTCGGCGGCTTCCTTGAAGCCCTGAGCTTCCGGAGTGTCGTCGGATAAGCTGACCCTGCCTTTCTTCTGCTCTCATTCTTAGCATTTCCTTATTTCTTTCTTTCTTTCTTTCCTTCTTTTCCTTTTTCACGCCCACTCGTCTCATGAATACCGGCTATCTTTTCCCTCCTTCTCTATCGTCATCTTGCGCATCTGCTATTGTTTCCACTACGACTGGGATAGTATAACGAAGGACTGGCATTTCTTTTTCTCTTCTCTCCCCCTGTTGTTTTTTCCCTTTTGCAATCAGTCTTGGGATTACATCCTACAGCATCCCATGTCACCCACTCACTCGCTTCCCTGCTTTTATTTTTGTCGTTGATGAAACTTGCATATGGTCGACACATGTCCCGGCGTCGGTGGTGTTTTCTCTTCCCAGCTTTCCTGAGTGTATCGAGCCGCTCACGGCCTTTTTCTTATAGCATAAAGAAGCTCTAATGAAGTTATTCCTTGTCTGTTCCCACCTGGTATGAGACTTCCGGACATCTCTCCGACTGTGGCGGAGCATCCCCGCACCTGTCTGATATAAGATCCTGCACAGCACTGCACATCTACAATTGATTCAGTACTTTCAGATTCGATATAACGGACGTTTGTGTATTCGGTATTTTCCCTTCAATTGTTTGGACTGGCCTCTTCTTTCTGCATTTCGGCGTCAGTGGTCAGTGATCAGTCTTTGTTGGAGTTTAGAGACGCCTTATCGCAGTCAAGTAGGTTCTAGATTTTGAAGAAGAAGAAGAAGAAGAAGAAGAAGAAGAAGAGAAAAGGAAAGACAATACCCAGATCAATGACTGACTGATTCAGGATGACACCTCGTGAATATCCCGTTCTATCGCGGCAGAGCACGCTCGCTGCCCTACCCACCGAGTATGCCTCGGACGCGCAAGACCAGATTTCCCAGCTGCTGGCCACTTCATGCGTCAACCGGCTGGTCGTACTTGACGACGACCCGACCGGCACGCAGACCTGCCACGACATCTCCGTGCTGGCTGTGTGGGACGTGGAGACGCTGGTGTGCGAGTTCCAGGCTCAGCCCGCCTCGCGCGGGTTCTTCATCCTCACCAACTCGCGCGCCCTGCCGCCACGCGAGGCCGAGACCCTCCTCCACACGATCTGCACGAATGTGGCGGCCGCAGCCTCCCAGACGGGGGAAAAAGTGGACATCGTCCTCCGTGGCGACAGCACGCTGCGCGGCCATTTCCCGCTCGAGGCGGACGTCGCGCAGGAAGTTTTCGGCGCCGCGGACGCCTGGGTGCTTGCCCCCTTCTTCTTCCAGGGTGGGCGCTTCACGATCGATGACGTCCACTACGTCGCTGAGGCGGACGACCGGCTCGTCCCCGCGGGCAAGACGCAGTTCGCCCGTGACGCCTCGTTCGGGTACTCGAGCTCCAACCTGCGCGACTACGTTCGTGAAAAGGCCCCCGGGCGGTTCGACAGCACCGAACAGATCCAGTCCATCACTCTCGAGGATATACGCGTCGGGGGCCCTGACGCTGTTTTCCACAAGCTCATGGGCGTTCCTCGCGGGGCTGTGGTGATTGTCAACGCGGCGGCCGAGTCGGATATGCATGTCTTTGTTGCAGGATTACTCTTGGGTATGTCGCAGCCCCTGAGAAAATATCATGTATTTTTATTATGAAATATTGATGGACAGCCGAATCACATGGAAAACACTACCTGTACCGAACGGGGGCCGCCTTCGTCTCGACCCGGCTGGGCATCCGCTCCAAACCGCCCATCACAGCTGCAGAGCTGCAGCTCGCCCGCCCGCGCGAGACCGGTGGCCTAATCATCGCAGGCTCGTATGTGCCCAAGACGACCGCGCAGCTCAAGGTCCTCACCGACCGACGCGGGAAAACGCCCCCAACAGACCCGGCCAGCCTAGCTATCATCGAGATGAACGTGGCGGACCTGATTGCCTCGGAAGAGAGCACCGCGGAGAAAGTCATCGATCAGACTGTCCGTTCCGTCGAGGGATATCTACGCGCAGGCCACGACACGCTCGTCATGACCAGCCGCACGCTCATCACGGGGGCGGACGACCTGTCCTCGCTTGCCATCGGGTCGAGCGTCGCGCGAGCCCTGGTCAGTGTGCTGCAGCGGATAGAGGTTCGACCGAGATATATCATCGCAAAGGTAAGCTTTACGCTCAGTGTCTCCATCTTTGGGGGGGAACAAGTCCTTGGAACTATGGATGTTGACGAATTAGGGCGGCATCACCTCTTCCGACGCGGCAACCAAAGGCCTGAATTTCAAGCGAGCCACAATAGTAGGCCAGGCGGCTCCCGGTGTACCCCTTTGGCGATGTGATGAGGATACCAGTCGGCATCGGGGTGTGCCTTTTGTCGTTTTTCCCGGGAATGTTGGGGTGGAAGAGACGCTGTGCGAGTTAGTGGAGGCGTGGTACTAATCATGTAGTATCGATCTAGTTATAATGGTAGAATAGAAATGACCAAGGCCAGAACGAGTATCATTGACTAGTTGAAACTATTGTCTAAACGGCAAGACCGAGAGGAAGCCCGTAGAAACGGTCCAGGCGACCTATGTACATTTACGACACTTTATGAAGATCCCACAGTACTTGCGATCGAGAAGGAAAACAAGAACAACACTCGATCAGTGGGTGTGGTCGTCAGGCAAAGGGTGATTTTGGAGTGGAAGAGAGATGCTCTGCTGCGTCGAAGAGTGGGAAAAAAAAAAAAAAAAAAGAGTACCAACCTGGTTGCTTCTGACCCGAGCTTTTGGTGGTATCTCATCACTGGCAGAGCGCGAGTCACTATATCAGCCGCTAGCTGCAAGGTTAAAAAAAAAGAAGTCAGAATTAGTCAGGAGACATGAGTTGGGGGCGTATGAAAAGAACATAGACACCCATATGGGGCTATATCTTGGTCGTAGTAGTAGTAGTAGTAGTAGTAGTAGTAGTAGCAGTAATAGTAGTAGATATGGGAGACCAATGCGGTGGATATGGGGAACCAGCCCCAATGCGATACAGGCGGCCTGTTTTTCTGGTCATGACTTTTTATGCAGGAGTGGCGGCGCTGGGAATTCCGTTCGACGTGAGTTGACGCTTGGCATCACTTTGAGTAGGGTCCTAGTATCACAAAGAAAAATCACCATTAGTGATTCCTTTTCGAAGCTACAGACTTGCCGAGCAATTGCTGCGTGTTGCCTGAAGGGTATCGCCCGTCCCCTCCATGATATATTATTTGACTGCTGCAGTCTCCGTTTCACCATCGTGTAAAAACTTACGTCGAGAGCATCAATGCTTCTTTTCTGGGCAGCCGGATCGGTTGTCTTCCTGACGACCTTCTTCTTGGGGCGAACAGGCCGAGTCTCGCCGGGTTGGAAAACGTCTTCGGGCAGATCAAAGCTGGTTGTACATAGTCAGGATGTTGCAGACAAGCATGCGATAAGGGTTGCCAAGACTCACTTGCGAACATGGGTGATTGCGAGATCATTGATGCCTGGCTGGTAGCCTGTCCACGACGTGCAAGTTGATTTGAAAATCTGCGCGTCGGTCGAGATGTCCAGAGATCTGGAGGCACCTTAAACCGAGTCAGTAGTCTGTCAGAAGAGGTGAGATGCTATCTATCCCTACCTGGTTCCAAGGGCTTCAACTCTAGACCAATATAGTAGGTGGTAGTGTAGATGGTGCGATTATCGCTTTCCGCTTTGATGTGCGGGTCTGGGACTGCGGCATCCTCGGCACCCATTTCAGCAGCCGCCTGGTGAGCAATGTCTTTCGTCTCGTCCGTAGTCTCCGTCTTGGTGTCTTTTGACTGATACTGGGTAGATCCATTCTTGACGGCTTCTGCCTCTTGATCGTTGGAGACACTGTGGATTCTCTCGAACCCTTTGGGGAATGGGTGGGCGACGGCAATGGTCGATTTCCGGTCCAAAGCCCCAACAAGGTGGCGCAGCTTTGATTCGACCAAACCTGACCAGACAGCCTGTGCCTCCTTGGTTTTACTCGAGGAAGTGATGCTGAGGTAGTATTTGTAGTCGGACGTGAAAAAGGAGTGCCGGGTGAAGAGGTCGTTCCAGCTGAGCTGTTTCAAAAAGATTTTATCAACCATGTCGCCACCGCGCTGGAGTTCACGAAGCAGGACGGCCTTGGTCGAGAGGGAAATATTGTGAGTCGCGCACATCGAAGGGTACGCGGGGGTAATGATGGGCATTAAATGAAAACGGTCACCATGATAAATCTGCGTGGCGTTAGAAGAGGACAGGAACAAAGGGTATTCAGCTTCGCTTCTCGATTTACCTTTGGGTTCCAGACTTTCATCTGGAGAGGGCCATCCTCGATCTGTTTCAGCATAACAGGCTGCGGCCACGCCCATTTGTTCATGATCCGGAAGAACTTGCCCACAATCACAGACCCAGTTGCCTGAGGGTATAGTTGACAAACCCTAGCGACCAGCATGGCCCACGCAACACCACCCGGGAAACCGACAATATTTGCGTAGATAGCGCGGCCTGTTTCGATAATATGTGAGCGATACACGGAAAGAGACGCGATAGGACAAGGAACTCACGTTGAGCCCAAAGTTTGATCGCCCGAAGTGCGAGGCGGAACGTCTTCTGCTGAGGAACAAGCTCCAGGATTTCATCGGTCACTCGAGTGCCATTCAAAGATCGAACTTCCTTCTCATCCAGGCCTCGGAGGTAGTCGTTGTTCCTCAGATCAAGATTGATCGGGACCGAGGGGACGATCAACCGGGCATAGAGCAGATCGATGCTGATTCCAGCCATTTCGAGTTTAATAATGGGAACAAACGCATCCGGGACCGGTGTCATCTTCTCGATCATGCCTGGCGCCGCCATTTTCTCTAGGATTGTAGGGAAGTAAGAAAAGAAATCCTCTATTGTGACATGTTTAGGCCCGACCACCAGGGTGTCGATATCCGAACCTGATCGTAGAGAATCGGGTTAGCGCTTGGAAGGACACCTCACAGCTGCTATGGTAGCACTTACCAGGACCATAAACACCAAGACGATAGCTACCGAAAGTGAAGATCTTCCCGCCGGCGGCTTCCACGGCGGCAGGCGTCAATCCCTTCTTGCGGCTGACCTCCTTGACGAACTCGATGGTGACGCGTTGGATAAGCTGAAGCGACTGTTTTCTGGAAAGAAGCACCTTAGCCAGGAGGACACACAAAACCCCATACCGTTGGCAATCATCAGCTCACCTCCGCTCAGTCTCCGCAGGACTCTCAAAGTTATTCTGGCTCTTCAGTTCCGCAATCAAGTCGTCGTTTGCGCTGAGCTCCTCGGCCGTAGGCAGAGCTGTTGAGATGGGGGGAGTCACGCCCCACTGTCGAACGGGTGGTGTCGCCATCTTCGCTTGCTGTGCACTGGATGACTGACTGGGCGCGTGTTGGGTGCTGCAGGTACGGTAATTCAGGCCTCGTTCAGATACGGACGGACAAGAAAAAAAGGGAATCAAGATCAGCGAGACAGTTGTACAGAGATGGGTACAGAAATGAAGAAGTAAATTAATACAATATTAGAGTACTAGATGGAGAACAGGCAAAAGAAGTGAAAAGAGAGCGAACGAACAGATGTTGGAGAGTAGAAGGGAAGATTCAAGGATTAAAGTCTGGTCGTTTATCGCTGCCTGAGCCCGACTGCATGACTAAGCATACCAAAATCATGTGATTATAATCAAATTGCTTAGTCATGTCTGGGCAGAGTGAAACAACAGCTCAATAATAAATTCATTCATTCATTGATGCTAAACCAAGACTCGCCAGACAAACAGCTTCGCGAGGAAAGTATTCTCTACAATTTCAACCCATCTAGGCTCTTTTCGACAGCATCTTCTGCCCCTGCACCCCGATCTGCGTTGTCGCGGAAGAATGCGGCGATCTGCTTATCGAGCCATTCGACATCGTCCTTGTTGTCTCCAGGGCCTCCAGCCCAGTCTGCAATGAATAATACTATTAGCTCGGGTGATCTCCAGGATCTCTTAGAAGACAATCTGCTTACGGCCCCAGATAGAAGGAAAGGCGTTCAGCGTTCCGATACCCGGCTGCATACATTTGACCTCATATTCAGAATCCTCAGGGCTAGAAACGATTAGTATCACTATGTCGGAATGGCGATAGCAGAATGTGGGTATTTACGGGAAATAGAGGTCTGTCTTGCACGGTAGAACCAGCGTCTTGGCCGTGATGGAAGCGATCGCCTTTTCAAAGTCCCCATTGTATGGTCCCTGCAGCGAAACATCTCCATTTTGCCAGGTCTGGAGCATGACAAGAAGGTTTTCCGGCTCTGTTCGTCCAAATGAGCGTTGTCGGCCTTGATGTTTCTGATGGAGGAGAAGTTCTCACCCTTCGAGCAAGCCCATTTTTCCCAGAAGTTCTGCATAAAGTCTTCCAGGTCTTTGTATCCCAAGACCGTCTCGTAGAGTTTCTCCCGATAGAACGCTTGACTGAACCCCCTGTTTAAGATTTGCAATCAGTATTTCCTTCTTCAAGCGGGTTTCGATTAGTCTTCTTACCATCCAGCATACGCTCTTCCAAAAGCTTTCAGGCCGAGTTCCTTCTCTTCCGCCGACCAGACCCTGACCGTCTCGCCGGTCTTGGAAAGACCGATCAGTCCCGAGCCAGCAGAAACAGTCTTCTTAGCAGCCAGCAGGGCACTTTTCACTCCCTCAAGAAAGACCTGGTTGTGCACCGAGGTCTTGGCAGAGCCGCAGAAGGGGATCGCCAGATCCATGAAATCCGGGTACTGAGTCGCCCACTGGAACGTCTGCGCGGCTCCCATCGACCACCCGATCACTGCCCGCAGGTGTGTGATGCCCAGATGCTGCGTCACAAGGGTATACTGCGCCCGAACGTTGTCGTAGAAGGAACACTTGGGAAACGGCACGGGTTCGGACTCGATCTGCTTCTGGTTCGACGGTGACGACGACTGTCCGTTTCCGAAGAGGGCGGTGATGATGATGAAGAACTCCCTGGGGTTCAAAGCTTTGTCTTTGCCGACCAGCCAGACATTGTCCGCGATGGCTTATTCCATCATAGTCAGTTGGCTTTTTGTTTTCTCTCTTTCCACCACGTTTGGCTGTATTCCAACGCAACTCACCTCCCGAGAACCAGGTGGGATAGACGATGGCAGGGGACTTGGGGTCGCCAAAGGTCTTGTATGCCAGATGGGCGTCTGGGATCTTCTCTCCACTCTGGAGCTCCCAGTCTCCCAGCTTGAAGATCTGATAATCTTGTTCCATCGTTCAAGATATGTTTTAAACAAAATAGCCAGTCAAGAATCAACCTGTTGGCCGGGGTAGTTCTTTTGACACGAGTATAGCTGACTGAGGGGTAACCTCTGTCTAGAACGAAACCTATTCAATTAACAATGCATAGTAGAGATAAGTAGACGTATATTCCCTCTTTTTATCTCCAATCAGGCCGTGTGATTTGATTTCTCATCTTGACCCCGCATCTTGAGCTCGTCTTATGCTGTCTGAATGAGACAATGCCGATAAGACGATCCATTCCGGTACTTTGCTATGAGCACAAGTCTATAGGAATTCTCTACCTTGGTCAAGTCAGCTGTTGGATTCAGAACGACAAATTGATGTCCTCGTTAAGATATATATTCACTAGATATTGTCTTGACTGATGAGATGCCGCTTCTAACCGAGATTATTCTACAGTCATTATGGTAGGACAGAATTATCCATGCAACGGCACTGATATTCTAAACTGGCATCCTCCCGCCAAAATGGTTTATTCCATGGAGATCAGCAATAACCAGGAGACCTCCAGGGTCTAGTACGAGTCAAGGATGCCTTCGATTTTCGCACGTATCTCCATATCTGTGACGATGTAGAGACCGCCAGCGCGCAGTTCTACGTCGAGAAACTCTCCGACCACGCCGCCTCTTTCTTGTCATCCTCGCTGGAACCGCATGCTCGATGCCCAGAGGAGCTCTGCGTCTGAGCCGCGGTTATATCGGAACAGCCTTGGATAGTGGTTTATATGTTGTTAGCAGAAAATGCGTGATAGCCATGGAAGCGACTCTGCCTGGAAGACCAGCAAGGTTCGTTTCTGGGTTTGCAGCCTGCAGTTGATTGATTCATTGAAATGTTGGATAGATTGTTTGCAGTGGTGAATCCTCTTGCTCAGGATGCTGCTAGTCCCCGAAGCCTCAGGCAACAGCAGAATCAAGAAACCAAAAATTCCAGCTCCAAAGCATAGCGAGATGCTATGGTTAAGCACTAGAGAACTATCATGGAATCTCTTCGAATCCGTTCTCTGCGAGTCACTGAGATAATGGTTCTTGATGCCTTGGATGAAGCGTATTGATAGATTTTCCGATGGGTTATCTATATCAGTGCCAGTTCTCTTCATTTTGAAGAGATATAAATAGAATAAAAGATCTATATATACTAGTAATGAGGAAGAGGAGATAGAGGAGATAGAGGATTATATTCTTTATATACCAAGTGACTGGTCTAAAAAATATTAACTGATATATTGATTCAATATAAGTACTAATAATCTGTAATGTTATGGCTGTCTCTATATATAGTGATTACTAAGATTAAATAGGCATAATATAGAAAATCAATAGAACCCAGTATAAAGTCTAGTATAAAGTCTAGTATAAAGTCTAGTATATCCTAGATAATTTCATAGTGATAGATAAACTAACTAATCAATCCTCTTCAACACTAATACTAGCTAATATTACTAACTAATACTCAACAACAATTATCCGAGGTCATGCGGACAGCCATGGTTTTCCTGGCCAAATGTCGGTGGGCCACCGCCTCGTCTGGACTCTGAGACTTAAGACTTACAGAGTGTGTCCTGTACAGTTACACCCCCCCCCCCCCCCCTCAGTCCACCACAGCAGTGTCGCTGTGTCAGACACTACTTCACTCCATGGATCTGTCTCTCCCACTCATCTGGCAGAGTCGCAGGTCGCTTTCGCAGGTGCCCGATGGGTGGTGATCCCCGATGACCACTTGCTCGCAATGAGCGCCCTTTCTCCTAAGAGGAACAGCGCCGCCAGCAGTACTGTCCCCCCGCCTAGACAGATTCGCTTTGTCTCCAATGACGGCCAGCCGCAGACCAAGAGGCGACGCATTAATGCTGCGTAAGACTCTTTGTTCCCGCTTGCCTGTGCCTTCCCCTCCTCGGCTCTGAATTGACCTCGGGTTACCCCTCACAGATGTCGAACGTGTCGCAAACGCAAGATCCGATGTTCGGGTGAACAACCAGGTACGTCTGAGGATAAAAAAAAAAGACAAGAAACAAGACAAGAAAAAAAAAAAAGAGAGAGAGAGAAAGAGATCGATCGGTATACAGAGGCGTTTGTGGCTGATAGTGGGTCGGACAGTGTGTAAAACATGCTCCGACTGCGGCCAATCCTGTCTGGGGTACAACGAGCCAGGAGGGTTTCATCAGCAGCTGCTACGGACGCATTCCGATGTCGACTCTCATCCGCCGACGGCGACCGTTCCTCGTGAGGATCACGCATCGACAAGCGCGCCCAAGATCCCCCAAATCCGCTCCCCAGACACCCCGCAGATAGTGTCGCCGAGGGCGCCGGCGCCGTCCCGGTTGGAGACCGCCAAACCCTCGTCTCCTCTGCTGGATATCGTCGCCATCCCCCCGGGGCGTGTCAAGAGGGAACTGGAGCTACAGGCCGCAGGGGAAAGTCCAGAGAGCAGTGAGTCAGGAGCTGGGTCACAATTCGATATGGCGGCGGAGATCCCTCGAGACTGATTACGGTACAGGTCGCACCTCGCTGAGCTCGACAAATCGTACCCATGTGCCGTACTTTCGATACTTTGGACCGACGGCTATCGTCCCGGGGTTCAAGCAGATGGTGGTCCAGGTGCGAGGGTCGCGCAAAAGTAACCCGTCCATCTCATCAGGTTAGTCAAGACATGTCTCAACCCCAGTGTTGCTCCAATATCGTCGATCTATTACCGTTCTCTCCTGCTGACAGCAGTCTAGATTCGCTGTCTCCCCTCCGCAGCCCCAAGTTCCCAGAGACAGGCGTAGGCTCTCTTGCAGCCCTGGCGGATGCCCGCGATACAAATTCCATCCCCTTCTACGACCGAGATGATGCCTTACCCGTGGGGAATCTGGTCACCCATCTCTGCGAACTGTTCTTCGTTCATCTGGGCTGCAGCTTTCCCTTTCTGCAGCAGGAAAGGTTTCTTCGCGATCTCAAGGACAAGAGGGTGGATACCATGCTCGTAGATTCTGTCTGTGCCCTCGCCGCCCGCTTCTCCCCTCACCCGCTGCTCAGCCCGCTCCAAGCACAATCCATCGAAGGCACCGAACCTCAACCCGAAACGAGCAACAGGTCCGACCGCGGGCAGCCTTTTGCCCACCGCGCGATGAGCGCCCTTGTCGATGCGCTGTCGTGCCCCACGCTCTCCGTTGTGCAAGCGTGCTTGTTGCTCGCGTACGAGGAATTCGGATCGAATCACGACAGCGGGCTCTGGATGTATCTGGGCATCTCGATCCGAATGGCGCAAGACCTCGGCTTGCAGAAGCTTCAAGGTCTGCGCTACAACTACGGCGCCTTCGGACTGACGCCCAGCGCAGTTCAGACCGGGCACGCGGGTAAACTACGAGACGACCAGTTCGAGGAAGCCCAAGTGCGCAAAGACTCTGACTCCAGCCAGGCTACAGGTTCGGCAGACGAAATTGCAACCGAACGTGAGAGGGTTGACTCCTTCTGGAGCATTTTCTTCCTCGACCGTGTCATTTCATCCGGCACTGGCCGGCCTGTCACCCTGCGGGACGAAGATATCGAACTGTGCTTCCCCCTGCAGTCTGACTCACAATTGGCAAATACCTGGCCGGCACCCTTTCCACCGTTGATTCGCATCATCCACTTGTATGGACGCGTGACGGACCTCATTAATGGCATCCAGGACGTCAATCATGTCACGCCGGATACATTGAAACTCCTTGCCGGGATGGAGAGTGATCTAACTGGTATGATTCTTAAACCCGATACTAATTTGTCCCCCCATCCCCCATTTCTCTAATCGAGATAGGGATATATCAACGTCTTTCACCAAAACTTCATTTCAATGCAGCGAACTTCCAGACCTATGTCAAGGCCAAGGAGGGCACGAATTTCATCTTGTTGCATTTTGTGAGTTGCTGTGCCATGCCTCTTGCACAACTATGTTCGAGAACTGACGGTATTGTAGTGGTTCCATACGTTGATTGTGCTGCTTCATCAGCCGACGCTTCTGAATTCCTTTGGAGGGACAATCCAGCAGCTGTACCCCAACAGCCGCGAGCTGTCCATGTCCTCCGCTAAGACTATTGCCGATATCCTCTCCTTTTCCGAGTTGATCGATGGGAAAAGCTTCATTGGGAATCCATTCACTAGCCAGCCGATGTATATTGCTGCCTGTGCATTTCTTATGGAAAGCGCCTACTACTCATCCCCCTCGTCCCGATCTGGCTCGCCTCCTGCCCAGTCACTTTTAACCAACCAGTCCAGCGGGTTTGTGATGCCTAATTTGACACATGCCTCTGAGCGCAAGTCCACCGCAAAGCACATCCTGCTGGCCTCTGCCGCGAAAGAGAATTACCAACGGTGCTATAAGGCGCTCAAGGCCCTGGAAACGTATTGGGAAGGTACCAAATACATTCTCACCGTGTTAGATCAGAAGGCCAAAGGCATCATGGATCCTCTTCTTTACACTGCCGAGGAAATGGAGAGCACCTCTGAGATTTCACCCATCCCTCGGAATTCTACCAGCGATGTGGCTCCTTCAATACCCGGAGCAGCTGAAACACCCACCAGTGGCCGACTGTCTCCTCGCATTGATGCTGGCCAAGGTAAGAGATTTCTTCTTGCTTCATTCCTTTCTTTCTTTTTTTTTCCTTTTTACGTTTGTGCTCATTGAAACGCGTAATTCTAGCCATTGGATGGGCGCTGACTGGAGCCACCAACTCGTCGCAACCGAACTTGAGTCTCCTCTACCAAATGCCCGCCATACAGCCCGAATACTCGAATAATGGGTATTTGGAAGTGCCCAACCAACCCAGAGGATCTAATCCCTCGCCCTCATACCCGCAACCCCTTCAACCCGTCCGACCGTCTCATCCGAGTCGAGGTTCATCCTTCACGACGGCGGCGGGACCATCTCTTTTCCCGTCGCATCCCACTGGGTCTGTCGCACCGTCCGATCCGAATGTTCTCTTAGGCTTGAACACCTCATCATACCAGCACCCCACCAGCCGTACCCCATCTGATAGCCAATCCTCCTTCCATCTGCCACAGTCACAGATGAATAGGTCCGCGACGGCAGCTTATAATTACCCGCTGGCCAGCCCTGCCGTCGAGCAACCCACCTCCAGTCACATGGATCTCCGAGGAGACGTGCTCATCGAATGTCAAGATATCGACATGGCCACGTTGCACCAGCAGAATTCCCTGCCGTTCTCGATCACGGGAGAAGTCCTCCCGTGGCTGGAGTACCTCCCACAAGACGTCTTGAGCTACTTTGGCGATCACACTTTCCCCTTAATGAACCCTGATGATGGAGAACACCAGCCCCCGCCTTGATGCCCCCCCCCCCCTTTCTGCATTGTTTCGATAATTCAGATGCTATGTATATGTCATAGTTGCCAGTTCCGTCTGGTCAATCTTTTTCTATATTGGTTAGCGGCTTTCAATCTCCAGCGATTCCCCTGCATCATTGACGGCGCACTTGTTCAGGCGTCTTGGAGGCGGGGATGTCCTATTTGTCATCGTTTTATATATATTTCCCCTTGCATGCGAATTCGAATCTTGACTGTTCTCGTCTGTCTGTACGGAGTACTCCGTAACTTGGCCAGGGTTGTTCATACGCTGTTGACCTGCGTGTGGTGTGATGTAGCCTCAGAGTATACTCTAATCAAGCTTGTGCCTCAAATTACAGTGAAACCATGATGCAAGTGTTTTGCATATGAAGGGATATGCGAGGAATACTACAAAGCACAGAGTACATATGTATTCAGTGCATAACTACTACATAGGTATAGTTATGCAGTGTTACTCTGAACTACTAGTCCTAATCAAGACTAGTGATTCTGATGTCATACGATATGCTTCTGCCTTATCACACCGCCTGCAGATTCGGGTTGGCGGGGCGGTTGCCCGTCACGACGAAACAGCAACAAACGGCGAGGAGAGACGCTGAGGGGGACAAGGAAGGGAGATCGAAGGGACAACCTACTGAGCATCTCCAATGGCTGGCTGAGGTATCTTGTTAAATGTCTTTGAGGGGCTTCCTGTATTTCAGCTAGCTCTGTCATGTTTCTTCTGACTGCGAGTGTCCCTATCAGTTGAGCCTGCCATACAACCATCCCACGAAACTGATAAATATCATGGAGACGCTCTCTGAGCCGTTCGCTGCAGAGGAGATTCAGGGGCTCGACAGTGACATTCTTATAGAAGACTTGCGCGACCATTCTCAGAGTATCGACCATCTATCTGGGGAGCTCCTCCAGCAAGACTACGGTTACCATTCCTCCTCGTCGTCCGCTCCGAACTCCATGGACCGCGAACCAGATGATGATGACGATGACGATGACGATCTAGCACCGCTCAACTCGCGAGCAAGCAGTCGGTCGTCGATCTCCTCGTTGCCCGGTTCGGTGTTTACATACCCAGGGGTCAAATCTCCCTTTTCGCCTTTGACGAGCGAGCCGCTGGGTTCTCACCACAAGGAAGACACCCCGCTGCGGTCCGTGATCAACAGCATCCGCGAGCGCGATGCCGCGTTTCGGAAACCCAGTTCCGTCAGAGCCATGCAGATGAACACCGAAGACGAAGACGACGAGTACCTGACCCCCCCGAGGCGGCGGGGCCTGCATGGCGGCGGCCACCGCATGTCGGATATGTCCATGCGGTCTGTGGGGAGCTCGCCCTTGAAGAGGTCTCCCTATTCGGCGGGCAAACAGCGGGTCAAGAAGGAGTACCCGCTCGTCTTGCTCCATTGCACTCTTCTCCCTCCTACGATTTCGATTCCCGGATACCCCGGTACGCCCAGTCAAAAGATCCTGAGGGAGGTCCTGCCGTTGGAGTATTGGCGGCGATGGAAGCTTCTGGAGGAGAAAGTCGGGTCGGGGGTCCTCCAAGACCGCGGCGTGCTGATCTCTCACCCAGAGGATCTGTATGACGTGCTGGAGGAGCGGTTGCTGGAGAGCCTGGAACTGCAGCGTCCACTAGTACATGATGGGCACTTTCTGGGCCACGGCAAGGGCGACTCTGAGAAGGAAGGAGAAGACGAAGAAGATGGACAAGGAGAGGAAGATGAATGGGAGCAATGGCACCAGAGCAGACACGAAAGCGCCACAGATGATGAGCAAGGTGAGGTGTGTCCCGATTGTAGAGGGCGGGTGGTGAGGAACGCTCCCGGCAGCAGGAAGTGGGAGGTCAAAGTCTACGCTGCAAATGGCCTGATGCGGGCTGGCGCATGGGCTGCTGCATGGAAGGAGATGGAAAAGGTAGACGTCGAGGTTGGCCTCTGGATACCCTCGGAGATCCGAAGGGAGCTGGAGAAACGGGTTTGCGAGGAGTCGGCGGCTCTCCACTTCGATGAGGACCTGCGGATGTCGCAGATCAGGGACTCGGAGAGAGCCCATCCTCTCGCTATCGAGCATCGACCCGGTCTGACTCAGGAGCATATCGATGGGCTGGAAGATGCCGATGCTTTCACACCGCAACAATTCTCCGCTTCTCCCGAAGATCAGTACCCACCGCAGCAGCATTCGTACCCGGTTTACGACCGAACCCCGGCGCAAGAAATCGACCTTGGGGTATTATTGGTCAACTATGTGCGTGTTTTGGCCAATGATAGGCGGAACGTCGCCATTGTCCTCCTGAGCGTGCTCGTCTGCGTTCTCGCAATGTGCATTCGCCCCACTGTTGTCGATATGCAACATCCTTTCCCTCTGGACATGCCGGAAGATGCGGTGTCCACGTCAATCTTCACCGTCACGCAGTACCGCCATGTCACCACCACGACTGCCACGTCTGTTGAGGTGGCACTGCCTACGTCCGTCGTTCAATCCGAGATGCCTATTTTACCCTCCTCACCAATCATAGAAGCAGAGCCCAAAGCCTCGGGTCGCTTCGTGGCTCACCCTCAGGTCGAGGAGGAGGAGAAGCCAGGTCTCACACCTGCTGCTGAGCCTGGGTCCTCGGACGAACCACTAACTCCCGCTATGGTCGTTGTCTCAGCTCAACCTGGTGTCTCGGATGTTCCCATGGACCTAATGGAAGAGACGGCTCCCGACTTTATTGCAATCCCAGAAGAGGAATCGGTGTTTTCCTCCATTGCAGACGCACCTAGTGAAGAAGAATCCGAATAAATCATCGAAGGATCAGAAATCTCAGACCCGATGGCTTCTGTGGAATCAGTCTCTGCCAAGATGACCCTTCACTTTGAAGAAGAACATACCGTGATCAAATCCTGGACCGAACACGACGGCTTACTTGAATCTGACGACATGCAAAACGCAGGTAATCAAGCTGACAGGGCTTAGGAGGCTCTTATCCCTGCCACGAGAATGGGCTTACCTCTATTTATGACCCGATACGATTGTTAAACGATGCAGGATGAAAACCTTAAAATATATTCTCCGCTCTCACGTCAGATTGGGCTGATGATCATGTACGGATTGATGTGTTTATTTCTTGAGATTCCTGGATGATGATGATGATGATTGATTGATTATTACTGTCTCTTTATTCCCCGGTTTTCTTTTTCCTGTTCTGTTTCTGTCAAACTAGGCGATGTACGTGTTTCTGCAAGTATAGTACCATGAGAAGGGAGTTTATGACTGCGATTTAAATGTCAATCTTGATTTATTGATCTGATCTGTCACCGCGCCATCTTCTCCCAGTTTTTCTCAGCCCTAGCGGTGTTGAAACCCCGCGTACTAACGATCAATAGTTCCAACCAGCGTCTTGAACCTATTGGTTTTCCTGCATCTACAAGCGAACCAGTCGAATGAGGCTTGCATTAACACCAGCTCAGCTCTCGTATACGTCGCCACCTCAGCTTTTTTAGGCTTTCAGGTACAGATTCCTACGTGTTCATGAAGCCCTAAGACTGGGAAACGAACCACTCCAGCCAGCCATGGACTGTACAACGGGTGAATGCTTGACTCGGGCTGTCTTGCCGAGCGATGCGAAGGTTGATTCGCAGTTTGTCTCCGTTTGGGCCCGTTAGAAAGAATTTAGATGCTCCTTACAGGAAAAAAGGGATGAGGGTCGCACAGCTGAAAACTCCCCAACAATGAAGAAAAAAAGTATATTTGCCAATCATTGGTTAATACAGAGAACAGAGCTTATGGAGTACCGCTGATCTCTTCCAGAGCAAGAGGACGACGATGATTCTCGTATTCTGTCTGTCGTGTTGGTGTCAAAGATGTCTTTTGACGGTATTCGGAATAGCACTGCCCTACTCAGCTATTAGGCTCACCATTGGGATATATATATATATATACAATGTGACCCTTGCTTATTCTTGATTTCTTATTTCCCCTCTCTACAGCAATTTAGCGATGGGCGAATCTTCCTTTCTCATATTCAAGATGCAGGCCTCAACGTCATGGACGCGCCTTTTGGTCCTGTTTCTCTTGACCCAATGGACATGCGCCGCCGGTCGACTGTTGCACTTTGAAGTAACATTGACATGGGAGGACCATGCTCCTGCGGGCACGGCGAGGAAGATGATCCTCATGAACAAACAGAGCCCTGGCCCTACGCTATACATGAGGCAGGGCGATGAGGTGGAGTTCCTAGTTACCAACGAGCTTCCGTTCGCGACAACAGTTCACTTTCATGGTGAGATTGTGATCATACCCTGAGTAGTTCAGTTCTCTCTGACGGTTCATTTTTTTTCTGTAGGAATTGACCAACAGGGGACACCGTGGTCGGACGGCGTGCCAGGACTGTCACAGACGCCTATCCAACCGGGTTGCCAGTTTATTTACCGATGGACAGCATTCGATTATGGAACCTACTTCTACCACGCTCATTCCAGGGGTCAGATCGAAGATGGCCTGTACGGAGCCATCTACATCCGACCCGACGACTCGGTTGAGCGTCCATTTCACCTGATCACCAATGACTCGGCTCAACTGTCCGCCATGGCGAAGGCCGAGGAGGCGACGCAACCCGTGATGCTGTCGGACTGGCGCCAGTTGACCTCGGAGCAGATTTGGGATGCGGAGGAGGCCACCGGACTCGACGCGCTGTGCGTCAACGCGTTGCTGGTCAACGGCAAGGGCTCGATCACTTGTTTGTCGCAGCAGACCCTCGACGAGTATACCACGGCCGCGCAAAGGCTGGTCCTCGGGAACACCAGTCTGACCGATATTGGGTAAGTATTTTAGATTCCTTATAAACTATATACACAAGCGTGATTTTCTAACCCGGCCGGCTAGATGTATACCGCCCTCCAATGTTTACGCCCAGGGTGACTACCCGCACAACTACAGCGCCATCCAGCCCAGCATGTACTACGGCTGCACTCCGTCCCAAGGATTGTATGAGACGTTCGAGGTCGACCCGTCCATCGGCTATGCAAGTTACGATCTGATCAGCGCGGCGGGCGTGTCGGCTCCCACCTACTCAATTGACGAGCATCCCATGTGGGTGTATGCCATTGACGGCCGGTACATCGAGCCCACCCTTGTTGATGCGGTGACGGTCTACAACGGGTACCGCTACTCGGTGCTTGTGCGGCTGGACAAGCCCGCGGGCGACTACACCGTACGCGTGGCCAATTCGGGCCTGAACCAGATCATCAACACGACTGCCACCATGTCATACATGACGGCGGCGGGGAGACCTTCGTCGGGTGGACGGCAGTCTGAGCCCTTCGTCAATCTCGTCGGCGCCGGAGTCACCAACACCACCACCATCCTGGAAGATGCGGCCACTGTTCCCTTCCCCGTGCAGGTTCCTTCGTCGGACGTTGCGCAGACGGTCGTGCTGACCGTCGGCCACTGGAACGCCTCGTATCGCTGGCAAATGGGGAACACGAGCTTCCCTCTCGCGCTGGAAGATGACAAGCCGTTACTCTTCGACCCGGCCTCCGCCCCGACAGGACTGACCGTCCACACCGTCAACGGGACCTGGGTCGATGTGATCTTCAACATCGACAAGGCCATCCAGCCCCCGCATCCGGTCCACAAACATTCGAATAAGTACTTTGTTCTGGGAGAGGGGTCCGGCGCTTGGAACTATTCTTCCGTCGCAGAGGCCATGCAATATATCCCCGACAGTTTCAACCTGGTCACGCCCCAGATCCGCGACAGCTACATCACCCCGCCGGCCGCGACGGGTCCTACCTGGCTCGCGATCCGGTACCAGGTCGTCAACCCGGGCGCGTTTCTCATGCACTGCCACATCCAGGTCCATCTTTCTGGGGGGATGGCCGTGGCAATGCTTGATGGGGAGGAGGTCTGGCCGAAGATACCGGAGGAGTACCGCAGGCCAAAGTGTCGTATCACTGAATGAGGCATCTACATTTGATTTAGATATTCTCAGTGCGTATATAAGACATTAGTTATGAAATATAGAAATATCCATTCTGAATTGCATTTGATTATTGAATTATATTATATTATTAGTTATATAACGAAAAATCATATATCCAACTCAACGCCTGCAATGATAAATAACCGTCTATTCATGACCCGAAATGCAGAACTTTTTTTTTTGAAAATCGGAAATCATCAATCATGCTTGTTGATATGCGTGTGAAAGGTTAGTATTATCGTGATCTTTCTTTCTTATTGTTTCTCAATATCTGCATCCGCCTTGGGCCTCTCGGTCTGCAGGACAGCGTTGTCGTCAGCCTCCTGTTCCGCCCTGGCAATGTCCTTGAGCCGCTGAAGCTCCAGACAGAACTTGCTGTTGGCGCGGATCTGGTCGCCATAGCGAATAAAGGCGAAGGGGATGATGGAGACGGCCAGGCTGAGGCAGGCGAGGAGGGTGCACGCCCAATGGATTCCCAGGCGGTTGAACATGGGCCGCGCGGCGAGGGGCAGCACGGCGCCGAACATGCTGCGCGTACAGCTGGCGGCGGCCTGGGCGCTGGCGGAGAGCGTCTCGTACGCGTCCGTGAGGTAGTTCAGCATCGCCATGAAAATCAGCAGGTACGCCATCCCGAAGGGGATCCCGGACATCATGGGCGCCGCCCAGTGGATGTTCGCGTACGCCGTCCACCCCACCCATAGCAGGGAGATCACGTACAGCGGGCCGCCGATGCAGGCAAGCGGGAGCCGGCGGTATTCCTCTTGCTTGGTCCAGGCGGCGCCGCGGGCTTTGGCCCGCGCAAGGTACTTGTCGTACCAGATGAACACTAGGCAGGAAAACATGGCGCCCACGCCGACTTTATTACATTAGTGATAAGGTCCTATTTCTTTCTTTCTTTTTTTTTTTTTTTCTGGATCTAAAGAAGACTCACTAGGGAGGAAGCATAGGCCGGCCGGGCCGGGACTCATTCCGTAGAGGTCCTGGAAGATGATCGGATACGCCTCGAAGTAGAGGTAGAAGACGGCATACGCGAGGGAAACGTAAAGGCATGTCAGCGAGACGATCCATTCGTGCATGACCATCCGGAACGGCCGTGAAAGCGTTAGAAGCAGGGCTTGGGTGAGGTTTCTGTTCTCGATGTCCAGGGGTGCCACGATGCTGGCATTACCGGTATCCTTGCGCAGGCGTCGTGCTCGGCGCTGGAGAATGACGGGGGAATAGGTTTCCGGCATGAAGGCGACCAGGGGTAGAGTCAGGCCCGCACAGATGAGGCCGAACCAAAAGCTCCATCGCCAATTGACGACACTGATATAACCGGAGACCCAAGGACCGATACACGGGCCAAACGTGGTACACTGTAGTAGAGATGTGAGAATGGGCCAGAAAAGAAAATGCGGATGGATGAACTAACAGCCATGAAATACGACATGGCGCGACCTCTGAACGTTGGATCACTGTAGATGTCTGCAAAAAGGCCACCTACGATGGCGATTGGGGCTGCGGCGAAGACGCCGTTCAATAGGCGGAACACCAACAGGGAAGAGAAAGAGGGCGCCAAGGCGCAGGCCATCATGAAGATAGTGAAGAATATGAAGGAGATAAGGAGGGGATATTTACGGCCGTATGCCTCCGACAACGGGCCAGCCAACAACGGTCCGAGAATGTAGCCAATGAGGAAGATGGAGATGGGCAGAACAAGTAGTTCCTGACTTGTGATATCGAACTCCTTGGCCATGGGCGTGATAGCGCCACTGCAGATGGACGAACCAATGGTGCTATTCATCACCTGCAGGACCCCGGCGGAAAGGACATAGAACTTCTTCCCCTAGACAAAACAACATAGATGGTCAGAGGCAAATCCTGACAGGATGAAGGAAAAACGAACAACGAATAGGACTTACCTTGCTCCAGTTAAGGGGGTTTTCCGGGTCATCAGGGCCGAATGAAACGACTGTCTTGGAGGCCACTCGGCGGAATCGAAAGCTGGAAGGATGGTCGTACCGCTCGCGGACGGCTTCGTGAATGATTTCCTCATCCTGCTCCTCCATGGAGAGACATCGATAGGGCTCCTCTGGGGTGAGGGTGTCTGCTTGTGTTTACAAAGGTCAGTCCAGCAAGAACGCTTTCAGAAGAGAGAGCTCAGCTCAACTGACCTGTCGATGGCATATTGGAGTGCAGAGCCATTCCGTCGGAAGTACACTGGTTATTATTATTGTCCGACATGGTTATTCACTTGCGCGGGGATCGATCTCAACCCGGATACAAGGAACGAGGGAGGAGATGTTGAGGAAAGGATGGTGGTGGCAGTGAGAGTCATAACAATATGTAGTTAAAAACTGGGGAGGGCTACCCTCGGCGCAGCAGACAGAAGTCTCGTTTAGGGTCTCCACGCGTATCAAAAAGTAGCGCCCTTCACAAGACAAGCCCAGACTCGGAGAAGTACCATGATAGGCCAGTTATTCCAGGTGCGAATGCCTAACCAAAGCTCCAACGCTCAAAATGGGGGCTATCATTGGGCTCGTCCCCATCCATCATCCTGGGCTTTCGGATAAGACGGCTTCGTCTTCCCCAAGGTGTTCTCAAGCCAACAGAAAAAGCTCCGCCATGATGAAGGACTTGCACCATTGGCCCCGCTTTCTCTAGCCGTTGGTCCACCTTGAATCCACAGGGGGAAGTTTCCTTGGTTGGTGACTCACGTTCCTGTACCAGAAGGGCCTAGATGTGGAAGAGATTCTAATCCGTAGATAGGATGAGACCTATCACCACAGCTTCGCAAAATAATATACGCCTTGATACGATAGCATCGGCACACCGCGAGATGAACATGCGCAAGACTGTGTGATGCTCTGGCAGATGGTTCGCCCGATCAGGTAGGTGACGGCGAGAATGGATGACCCCCACGTTTTCAGACCGCGATTTGCCATTGCATGGGCTTGTTATTCTGTAGGGGTAGGTGCTTCCCTAACCGAAGATCCAGAACCTGCTTGCCACTGCATCATCGGTCCCATCAGCGATGAAAGTCTCTTCTGCTGTCAATATTTTCGCGCTCAAAATTGCCTCTCGGCAGAATTGCCGAACTGAAACATCAGAAGCGCCAATCAGGAAACGCGGGATTGCGGGAAGACGCACGGGCCGTTCGGACAACTCCCCGAAGGAAAAATTGCCTGAAAAAAATAGGCTTTGTATGACTAAGCATATACTGGGGATGGATGTAAATAGAAGAGAGAATAGGATTGCATCTACCCAAGCTCAATATCGGTATATATTCTTGGCGCTGTCGAACCGTCAGTGGAGATCATGAGAACAGACAGGTATCGGAAAGGAAATCTCACAAAGGACGATTCAAGCGTTCTCTTCCCTCGGCCTTGGAATCCACCCATACACTGACACTCATCGCTGAAACGGGGAAGACGGCGTAGCCATGAGGATCGATGACGACAGTCTCGGTGCAAAAGCCCAGAATGTCTGTCCATTCTTCACCGATATGCGTTTTCCCGACGTACATGCGTTTCCGCGCTGCGCCAGCGTTGCTCATCACGCACGCAAGCCCGGATGGGTGTTGGCGATTGCCATACCGGACGAAACCAATGCAGTTGCGCTGGTCAAAGTATTTGCACTCTTCCCCGTAGGCATAGAGCTTCCGGGCCCGGGCGAGAATGGGCAGCTGGCCGCGGCAAGATGGGGGCAGGGGCTTCTGCACTCCACCTTGGATGCCGTACAGATCGCCGTAGAAGATGCATGGCTGGCCTTGACCTCGTAGGAGGATGAGAGCGTACGCGAGTGGTTTGAAGAAATCTGCGATCGGAGCCTAGTTGAGGATATTAGAGGAGTCTTTTTTTTTTTTTTATCCAACGCTGAAGGTTGCCTTACTTCGAGAGATTGGGACGGTTGCTAGATTGGAAAAAGGAGTCAGTCAGCAGGTTGATAGATATATCATAACCATCTTACCGTATCATGGTTTGCCACAAATGTCTATATAACATCAGAAATTATGTCTTTGTTGAGGCCAAGGGGGGGGTGACGTCTTACCACTGCATGGTCTGGTTTACATTGGACCAGCGACTTGTCAAAGATCTTTCGGAGATCACCCCTTGGGGTCTGCGAAATGGTAGAAAATCTCTGGACTAGCGGTGCATCAAAGAGGTTCACTTTATGGTCCATCTGATGGAGATAGTCGAGCAGGGGCTCTACCTCTCCCTTCCAGTACTCTGCTACAAAAGCAAAGTCTGGACCGTAAGATTCTCGCATCTGGGAGACAAATTCTTTTTGGAAGGTCAGCGAGTAGTGTTTGACCGCATCCAAGCGCATGCCATGAAGAGGCATCTGGGTGCCAATCCATTTCCCCCAATGCAGAACGTCAGCTTGAACCTCTGGGTTAGAATAGTCTAGGTTCGCAAACATCAGGTAGTCGTAATTGCCATTTTCGGTGCTGACATCCTTGGCCCAGTCTTTACCAGGGGCTTTAATCTTGTAGATGGCGTTGGTCTTTCGAGAATCATCCCAATCGACGCCGTTGAAATGTTGCCAGTTGTACCTCATCGAGCTGTACCTGGCTCCGCGACCTGGAAACTCGTACCCAGTCCATCCCCGGATCTCTTCTGGTCGGGAGATCTCAATATTCCGATCTACAATACGGATGATATTCAGTCAAAAGTTGCAGATAAGGCCAATTGATGACCAAGCTTACTTGTCGGATCGACCTTGACGGCTGAAAACCGTTCTGCATAGTCCGCAGCAGCCTTGTGGTTAAGGACTGCATCCCAATAAATGCCAATGCCGAGTTTCTGGGCGACTGATCCCAACGCCTGCAACTCCTCTTTGGCCCCCCATTTGGTCGCGCGATTGCCCTTCTGGTCGAATTCACCGAGATCATACAAGTCGTATATATCGTACCCGTTGCCAGACGGGCTCATGGCTTTGCACCCCGGCGGGATCCAGATGGAGTCTACCCCGATATCCTGTAGGCTCGGCAGTGCCTTCCGTAAACGGCGCCAGTGGTTCTCATCCGCCGGGACATACCACTCAAACGCCTGCATCATGAGGGTGTTTTCTTCCAGCGCGTTCCATGATGGAAGCTGTTCCAGATGCTCCGCTTGCTCTATCCGTCCTGTATCAGCCAAAGGGGACTGCACTAAAATAAATGCTATCGAAGGTGTCCGACATACCTTCAATCTCCCTCCATCTCTTTCCCTCCTTTTTCTTTTTAGAATTGAAACAGGGGATAGAGAAGCGCATTGCAAGTTAAACCACAAAATTAGGGTAGATATAATCTGTCAGAAAACCTGGATGGTTCAAATTAAAATCAATAGATATGAAAATCCCTTCCTAGGACGAGGAAAAAAAAAAGTGGGTTGAAGATGAGCTTAATCCTTTATATGAAGCCCGTCAGTCCGCAGACAACAAGCCGGCAACCCTTTGAGTAACCAGACAGACCGGGTATCAGTCTGGCCACCCGAGCAAAGGCCCGCGTCAGCCAATAAAAAACCAGATAGAGACAGTGGTTTTGGCAGGATATGATGCGAGATACGAGGATCTGAGACACTGTCAATGAGCGTCTCGCTCGTTATCAACCGAAAAGTTATAGCTCGCTGGGCCAAGCAAGAGCCGTTCCATCCTCGAGATCGTCTTCAGGTCGACCGACATCCATCAGCAAGATACCTTATGCAGCCTGATGCAAGGCGAGACGGTGGTACGGGAAAACTCACCAATTAGACCGGCTGGCTTGTTGAATCCTTTTCCCCTCGTCGGACGATTGTCGTGATGCTGGCTGGTTGAGGAGGGGAGGTTGAACTGTTGATGCTCCCGTGCTAAGAATAGAGTCTGCCCAATCAGGACTAGTCGCCCAGCTTGGTTGTCTCATCCAAAGTGACGTATCGGGAGTGAAGATCCACGAGGAGTTTGGAGTGCAATACGACAGATGAATACAGGCTGGTGGTTAGAGACGGAGTATCTAGGAATAGAGTACGAGTCTAGGGAGTACAGAGATTGGGAGATAGATATCTATTATGAGTAGTACTACAACATAGCTACTTCTCTATCTATCTCGGGGCTATGTTAGCTGTCAGCACCGCGAGTTGGATATTTATAGAATGGAACTACAGCACTTGTTTCAGATTAAACAGGGATATGCTACGCTACTATGTAGTATGTAGTTTCTATAATAGGACTTTGGTAGCTGTACGTGGTTCTCCTTAGTACGGAGTACTCTGTACTCTGTACGGAGTAGTAGATTTTCTCGTCAATAAAAAATTCTTGATTAGTAATAGTATATTAGTCACCCGGTATATCATGTGATATATGTCACATGATTACACGTGACTGTCACCATGGCTACGCTGACTCAGCCGGAGTTAAGCGGCGGAGCAATCAGAGCCCGTCGCGCCGGCATTCATTCGCCCAGCCAACCCAACCCAGCCGTCCTGCCGGCCGGCCGGCGCGAAAAGTTTTCGGACCTGCGAAGTGTCTTTTCCCGTCTCCCCTTCCACCTTTCCTCTCCCTCCTCCTCTTTTCTTTCTTCCCACTCAGGCCTCACATCTCCATCCCCACTCCGCCGTTTCGACTTCCTCGGTCGTTGTTGTTGTGTTTTTGATTCATTCCGTTCGTCATGGCTGCTTCCGCCCCCAAGGTCGAGGCCACCCCTGCTCCTCAGCTGAGCGGCCTCCAGCTCTACTCCAGATTCGCCTTCGCCGGTGCTGTCTGCTGTTCCGTCACCCACGGAGCTCTGACTCCCGTTGATGTGTAAGTGGGAGGAAGGAAACATTCAATCGCTCGATTGCGGCCCCAAGTGCCACGAAGCTAATGTGTCGCAGCGTCAAGACCAGAATCCAGCTGGACCCCGTCACCTACAACCGCGGTCTGATCGGTGGTTTCCGCCAGGTGATTGCCAACGAGGGTGCGGGCGCTCTCCTCACCGGCTTCGGCCCTACCGCCGCCGGTTACTTCCTCCAGGGCGCGTTCAAGTTCGGTGGTTATGAGTTCTTCAAGCAGCAGTGGATCAACCAGCTGGGTTACGACACCGCCTCCAACTACCGCACCGCCGTCTACCTTGCCTCGTCCGCTACCGCCGAGTTCTTCGCCGATATTGCCCTCTGCCCTCTGGAAGCCACCCGTATTCGTCTCGTCTCGGAACCCACCTTCGCTAGCGGTCTCCTCAGCGGTTTCGGCAAGATCCTGAAGAACGAGGGTGTCGGTGCTTTCTACTCTGGATTCGGTCCCATCCTCTTCAAGCAGTATGTCAAAAAAAAAAAGAAAAGAAAAGAAAAGAAAAGAAAATTGTGGTTGTTTGTTCACAGTAGCTAACTTTATAGGGTCCCCTACACCATGGCCAAGTTCGTCGTCTTCGAGAAGGTCGTTGAGGCTGCCTACGGCGTCATTGACAAGAACACCCTGTCCGACGGTGGTAAGACCGCCGTCAACCTGGGCTCTGGTCTCCTTGCCGGTTTCGCCGCTGCCCTTGTCTCCCAGCCCGCCGACACCATGCTCAGCAAGATCAACAAGACCAAGGGCCTTCCGGGTGAGGGCACCACCTCCCGTCTCATCAAGATCGGCAAGGAGCTTGGCCTTCGTGGCAGCTACGCTGGTATTGGTGCTCGGTAAGTTCTTTTTTGATGTATTCCGACTGTGGTCTCTCCTATTCTAACAATTTTTTTTCCCAGTCTCTTCATGGTTGGAACTCTTACTGCCGGTCAGTTCGCTATCTACGGTGACATCAAGCGTGTCCTCGGTGCCACCGGTGGTGTTGAGATTGGCAAATAAGCGGTGGGATGATTTATGGCTTTGTAAAATAGAGGTAATAGATGGGGTAGTGTATACCCGTCCTCATAGAGTAGGATCTTTTTTCGACTGTCGAAGTACAAACGTACCGCCATTTATTATGTTCGAATCTTGCCCACGGTTCTTATGTCTGTACAACGTAGCCGCATGACGCCAAGGAGGGGGGTTGGGCTGGGCAAAGCCCCAGGCCAGGATGCAGAGACGTCTTATATCGGTCAGTTAACCGCTGTGGCAGCTGGACCGCCGCCTCGGTATCCAACGATCGTTTCACTCTTCTCTGGGCTTTCTAGCGCAGTCTATTTTTGCAAGCTCTTTATTCATGGTGTCGGACTATTTAAAATTACGGGTTTACCCCGTTGCCGTCTTTTTTGAGAGAGAGAGAGAGAGAGAGAGAGAGACAGAGAGGCGGAGCGGAGGGGGATACAGGCACTGAGGCACCCCTGCCAGTCACCTGAAGGGCTCCTGTGCGCCTTACCTCGCATAATATCATTGTATTACACTACTCCTTCGCCATTCTGTTCCTCAACTTGACACGTTCCAAAGGATTGCGCTCTACTTCGAACGGTTCTGCCTTCTTCTGGTTTCCTTCAAACTCATGCATTACGCTCAGTACTACGAGCTGCAACCACAGCTGCCACGGATCCGGCTGGAGAGAGATGTACCGTGGACATGGAAACTGCTGGCGACAGCCTCGTCAGGGTTGCTGTTGATAGGGTAATGATCATAGAGCGCTGACGTATGTCGTATCCTGGATGCTGATGATATCTATCTACCCTCTACAGGCTACTATTATTCCCGCTGGCCGTGGACGGCGGGGCAAGCCAACATACCAACCAAACGACGGTGACGATCATCGCTTCCGCGTTGGCAGGAACAGCGTATGCCTCGTCGGTGGCTATTTTGTTTTTTCAAAGCCAGAGTCCGAAATATCTCCTCCATTCAGTATTCATGTACGTCTTCACTTTCACTTTTTACTCATTGACGAACAAGTACTTGATGCTGAACATCTTCTGACAGCCCCTTCCTCCTCTCCAATCTGATCGGCCTGTTCAATCTCGTGGTGACTCTTGCCTGTCGGAATCTCTTCCCCCTGACCCGCCTGGGCGTCCTGGTCATCGCCCTTTGCGGCACGTTCGCGCTGTTCTACGCCAGCGCGGCGGCGCTGGTCTCCGTCAACTCCGGGTTCTGCTTTGGTCCCCGCATAGGACAGGCAGGAGAGGACAGAACATACCTCCTCAGTGACGAGGAAATGCAACGGCGGCAGCTGCTAAAGTTACTCCAGGAGAGAGGAGGCGTGGACGTGGCGCCCAGCCCGGAGGTTGTACACGATACCTTTCACATTGAAATCCCGCGGGGTAGTGCTAGCTACTGATGGGATGTGTACTATACATTATGCTGACGATTATGCTTATGATATGGAGTTACAGGTATAGTATTCAGATGCTAAAGCACTACCTAGGTATTGTTATACACTTGGATAGAAGAATAAAATAATGCATGTATAAAATTAGCGCGTGGAGCCTCGGCTGTTTCCGGATCAGGCATGGCTCGAAACATGGCGTCAACATCTTATTCTTATTATCTTCTACTGTAGTCCGTGGTAGATTTATATTTGGACAATCCCTTTCTTTCACTGCTTTTTCTCTCTATCTTCCTGCAGCACCTATCTCTCAGTATGGCGAATAGTACGCTGTTCGACCCTCCCCCGCTGGACGACTCCAAGGCCCCCATCGAGAACGTCCTGGAGCTAACCCCTGTGACTGATTTTGGGCAGGTAGGCACTCTTTCAACTTATCCATATATATATCTATATCTATAAATCTTGTCTTTCTTTTAATTTCTAACAAATATAGGACGTCTTCACAAATACACGCCCCCTATGGCACCCCCCCGGCGCGCGCGGGATCTACGGTGGCGCCGCGATAGCCCAGAGCCTCTCCGCCGCGATGCGGACGGTCCCCGCCGATTTCGCCGTGCACAGCATGCACTGCTACTTCGTGCTAGCCGGCGACTCTGCGATCCCGATCTTCTACCACGTCGAGCGCGTACGGGACGGCCGGTCCTTCGTGACGCGCACGGTCCAGGCGCGGCAGCGTGGCCGCGCCATCTTCACCACCACGTTGAGCTTCAGTCGGGTGAACAGCGGGGGGGAAAAGATGCTCGAACACGCCGTCCTCAAGCCTGGGGTTCCTCTACCTTCTTCTCCTTCTTCGGAGCCGGGCGGGGGGCCGTTTGAGGTGGTTAAAGCGGGGATAGTCAATCGTACGTACACAAAAAGACATATCACAAAAGTATTAATGATAATGTTGATGTTAATGATTCCAAGGGAACGGAGAACCAGCGGATAAGAAGATCCGGTATCTGTTTCGTGCTCGAGGTCCCATCTCCTCGGCAGGCGGATACCAAGCTCACCTCTCTGCCCTGGCGTATATCTCGGACAGCCGGTTCATCGGCACGGTGGCTCAGGCGCATGAACTCGCGCGGTTTGCGTCGCCCGCGGAACTGCGCAAGTTCCTCAACGCGCTCAAGAACCCCTCCGATCTCGACGACGAGGATATCAAGCGCGTCCTCGCCGAGTTGAAGGAGGAGGAAGCCGTCGATCTCCGCCACAGACTCCAGGGGCATCTGGACCGTGCGGAAGAGGAGAAAAGCAAACTCCAGCCCGGCGCCGCAAACGAGAATAAGACCCCCCAGATCGGCATGATGGTCAGCCTCGACCACTCCATCTACTTCCATAATCCGCGCGCTTTCCGCGCGGATGAATGGATGGTCTCGGAAATGGAGAGTCCCTGGGCGGGCGAAGGGAGGGGGTTGGTCATCTCCAAGATCTGGGCGAGAGATGGCACCTTGATTGCCACGTGTACCCAGGAGGTATGTTCCTCCTCCCTTTGACATATACTATTCACTGTTTCCATACTAATCTTCTAGGGCGTGGTGCGGTTAAAACAAGAGTCGAAGATATAATTAACTATGATGTACATTCTCAATGCTTTTAATTTTAATTCAGATGGCCACCATGCATGTCAGAAAAGCAATATACCTAGGTCCTGTACTCCGTTAAACCTCGATGTTTTTCAGGCTGCAGTACTCGAGAACCTTTTTCCCCCAAACTGGATACCCCTTATACTCACCCACGTATTCCGGCCAGCTCTTCATCTCGCGCGCAAAGTTGCGCAGTTCGGCATCCGGCAATTCGTCCAAAGTGGTGAGCACCGTCTTGACGCCGAAGAGGATGGCCCCCGTGCGCGGCAGACGGCGGAAGGTCTGGCGCTCGCGGCGGATTATGATCTCGTGTGCCGTCGGGTCGAGAGCTTCCTCTGACAGGCCCTGGGGGCGGTACAGTGTTTCTAAAAGGTTTTCGTCCGGCCGTCTCACTTCAACAAAGTAGTTGGAGCGTTCCATGGGGGATGTAGTCGTCAGCCGAGAGAGAAACCTAGAATATTAGAACAAACTTTTCGGAGAGTATTGGATCAGATGTTTACGCACTTGCTTACAGAATTGGCAACCTGCTGCTGCCACAATGGCACTGGAGAGTGCAGCCGGGCAATGGTCCAGCCAATACGTTCGTCAACCGTCCATCCAACGGGGAAGAGACTGGCACTAGCTGCTCTAAGGTTGGTTAGTGTCAATATACCGACAAGAATATATATATATATATATATAACAGAAATCTACTTACAAATAGTATTCTCCATCCTCGTTGGTCATGAGAATACTTAGATCTTCCATGGTAAGCCTGACGGCCACCTCGAGAGCATTTGCTTTATTCTCCGGCCCGTAGGAGAAAGTCTCGCCCGTGATGGTATTATGAATGGTTTGTTTCTCGCCCGTGGTGACAAAGACCTGGCCGAATCTGTGGTTCAAAAAGTCCACCACCTCCTCGAGAGCCTCGTAGCAGCCGTCCAGCGACTCTGGCAGACACTGGAGAACCTTGCTCTTCTCCTGAGCAAGCAGTTGTGACCTGATGGCATGTTCGGCGAGGTAGTTCTGGTCGACAGTCAACCAGTTGGCCACGTCCAGCCGGCGGATGTCCATCATGACACGGTACCGCTCCCGCCCTCGGATGGGCTGCGTGGGGTAAGGAGGAGAGAGAGTAGTAGTAGTAGTAGTAATAGTAGGAGCATGTTGTTTGTCTTCCTTTTGGTCATGATGTCGGCGAGAGTAGTACAGCCTGTAAAGACCATGGGTCAGTCCGAACAGCACGGACAGAAGAACCAGAAACAGTAACGGCATGATTATGAGGGTAGACAGTCAGGAAGCTTGACATTTGATAGACTTCCCCCCTTCTTCCCCCCCCCCTTCCTTACTACAACATAGATTATATAGTCACTTCCAGAGACTTCACTGTGGGTACTTTGCCTGGCAACTAGGTAGGTACCTCGCAAAAGGGTGACCTCACCGTGTCCAGAACAATTCTCAACCCTTTTTTTTTCAGGAATTGACTTCAATTACCGAGCTGATCGGATCCACCCCCGCAAGTCCAGTGACACACCACATGACGAGCTCAGCTGTTTAGAACACAGTGGTAGGATGTGAGAGGCCCTACGACGTAGAGCCTAGACAGGTGTTGGCAAGGAACTAGACCATCGAAAAAACCCGCTGAATAATGGGTCCTCTGGGGCGCGAATCGCCCACGTCAAAGTCCGTGCTCCTGTCGCGTGAGCGTGGCTGAAAGGGCAGAAAACATCCCTGGCCAACAGCTCTCAGGGCTTTCCTGCACTTCCGGACTCCGAGACAGGTACTATTCGATCCTCGATTAGACTGGAGGGTTCTTGAATGGCCACGGAACAGGTACTGGGTACTTGGGCCGACTTGCAAAGAAAAAAAAAAAAAAAAAAAAAAGACAGGTCTACTCACTGAAAATCCCGTCGGATTCATAGACAACTGGAGACGGACTATTGATCACGATGCTGGATCGGCGATCCACTCAGCCGCAATTCTCGCGGCCAGCGCGCTTGCCGCGGTGTACGACAGTAATTAAGTAATGGGGATGGAAATGCCCTAAGCAGTTATGTGTCACTCTGTTGCCTGATGGGGTGCAGCGAGAGTTGATCGGGGAGGTAGGCGAGGTTGAAGAGGTGAAGAGGTGAAGAGGGGAGAGGTGAGGAGAGGAGAGGTGAGGAGAGGAGGAGAGGAGGTGAGGAGGTGGACTTAGTACTACATAACACATGAGAAATGACTGCCAGGTGACTTTCTAGCTAGTATTAAAAAGCAATTCTCTTCTATTACACTTTACTTGATAATTATACATTATGTTATTCTTCAGAATCAGTTGTTCCCTACGTTGGTATTCTCAATGACTACTCCTACAATATTCAGTATCCAGCCAATGGTAATACTATTGGTAATAGTGAGACATTTAGTCCTACAATGCAAGAATTCCAGTTCCTGAGCCATTTGGAAAAACAGGCATAGTAATCCTGTGGGTATAATATCAGGCTGAATTAGGTACTTACTCCCTTACTAGACAATCTACTTGGTAGAATTCAAGACTACTCATGCCATTGATCATAACTGCTTATCCAAATGGTATCTAACTGACGCCATGATGACGAAAATTGAAAGGAAGAAGAAGAAGAAGAAGAAGAAGAAGAAGAAGAAGAGGAGAAGAAAAATGCTATATACGAACGCTTGAAAGTATGGCGTATCATCGGAACTTTGCTCGGCATCGTCCCATCACCTCTCCCTGGCAGACCAGCTCGGCGCTGAATTCGCTACCGTCCAAGGTGAGGTAGATGTCAAAGTAGACGCGGTAGAACGTGCCTTGCGGCGTGTCCATACGCTCAAAGTCCGTCTCGAGGTTTTTGCGTGAAAGGTCGGATGTCAATGTCACGACTTCTTTGATGCCTGTAGATGATTAGATTGGAGTATATATATATATATGTTCTTAAAAACTTACGAGGATCTTTGGTGTACTCGGGGCACACATCTTCGTCACACGCATACAAGATATCCTCGTACATCAAGGTCGCCCCCGGGGCGACCTGGCGGAAGAAGGAGACCTTGACCGGTTCGCCGATCTTGACGCGCTCCCCCTTCTGCACGAAGATCTGGCGGGTATACTTGCACCGATCGCGCCCGTCCAAGCTCGGAACCCGGTACTGCTCTGGGTGGTACCCTTCCTTGAAGGGCTGCAGCGTGGCCATCAGGTAGTGCCGCCGCGCTACACGGTGCGTGATCACCCGCTCGGTGATCCCTGCCGTCACCGCGCCCTTGACAATCGCCGCAACGGAGTCCATCGGCCGCACCACCTTGGACTGGTACTGCGGCGGTACGTGCAGTTTGATCTGTTGAAATAGGTATTCCGATGCTCCGAATCCACCAACCACAAGGACGTTCTAGAAAGTCAGTATATGGAAGGGAACACTTCTAAATGAGGAAAATTGATAGAGGGAGATAATACCTGCAACGATCGGCTTTGCGCTTGGATAGCGATGATTTGGTTGCGGACCAATTCGAGAATCCGGTTGACAACCGGCTCGAAGCACTGCAGGATTTCCTCGTTGGTGAAGGTCATGTAGCCCTCCTCGATGCCAGCATCCGGGAAATCGGCCTCGATGCCGACGTCGACGGCCCACTTGGAGCCGTTGTTGCGGAAGTCGGCCTTGATGCGGTTCTCAAAGTCCATGATGCACTTGGCGTAGACCTTGCCCGCGGTGCGCGAGCCATCCGGCAGCTTCATCTTGCGGATCTTGGCGCGCAGGATGTTGCTGAAGTTGCGGTTGAGGGCGGTCGAGCCGCACGAGTCGCCGGAGCCGGCCGTGCACTCGGCCACGCTGAACGGCTGCTCCTCCTCCACCTCGTAGGCGATCAAATCGACGGTGCCGCCGCCGCAGTCGACGATGAGGATGGCATCGCCGACCTTGAGGTTGAGCAGGCCGCTCTTGGCGCAGAACAGGGCGGCCGCCTCGGGCTCGGAGACAAGCGTCAGCCGGTTGTCGTTCTCGTCACGCAGGAAACCCGCCTGGATGGCGGCGGAGCGCGTCGCAGCCTTGCCCGCATCGTTCCAGATGGCGGGGACGGTCAGGTAGTAGCGGATATTCCGCTCCTCGCGGGTGAAGACCTCGCCGAGCGTCTTCTGGAGCTGGTTGCGCATCGCCTGCCGCAGCTTGAACAGATAATCCGCCGCCACGTCGATCTCCGACTTACCCGGCGGCAGCGGCGGCAGGTTGATGGGGTCGATGTACGTGTTTCCGGACAGCATCAGCTGCAGTTTGAACCATTCCACCTTCTGCACCCCATGCTTGGGATACCCGGTCGGCGCGAGCGCGTCGGCAATATCGGGGCCCCAGCCCACCACCTTCTGATACTGATCATAATATAACACGGTGGGAATCTGAAAACGAGACCATTAGTCTTCTTCCGCCCAAAACAAGATCCAAATTCTGTGTGTCTGTATACCTTCTGCTTGGTGTGTGTCCCCGCACCCGGCCACTCGGTGATGATATCTTCCCTCGCCTCGTTGTTGGTCGCAAAGGCGTATGCGACGCCGGAAAACGTTGTCCCGAAATCGATCCCGACGATCAGCTGGGCCTTGCTGCGGCCGGCGCCCTCCACCTCGGAGACGGACGAGTTGCGCAGGCCATACTGGGGCTGACCCATGGACTGCATCTGACCCGGCTGCATCGGATACCCCGGGGGTGCGCCGACCCCCTGAACACTCTGCGGGTTGTTGAACTGGACGTTTGGATTGATAGCGCCCGGGTGGTGGGCGAGCTGCTGCGTCTGCTGCTGCTGCTGCTGCTGCTGCTGGTGGCCGCCGGGCGGCATGGGGCTGGTGGGACGGCCGTAGCCGCTGTAACTCGGGGGGCGACCCAGGGTGGTGCCCTGCTGTTGTTGAGGATTCATCGGCAGACTGGTACTCGAGGAGCTATGGCCGGAGGGCGGTGATTTGGGCACCGCAGAGCCGTTGGTGGAGGGGACGAGGCTGCTGGGCGAGGCGGCGGTGGCCTGGGCGGGCGGGACTGGGCTGGCGCTGTGCTTGTTGCGTTTCGTCCCAAAGGAAAAGTTCCTGAACCGGGAGCTCATGAGGTCCATGAATTGTCAACGAGGACAAAGAAGGCGGAAGAGAGAGAGAGAAAGAGAAATAAAGAGGGCAAGGCCGAGGGGAGAGGGAGGAGGGGAGGGGAGAAAGAGAAAGAGAAGCTGGGCTCAGGTTGCAGTCCAAGTAAAAGAAGCGTAAGCGGGGTGCGCCCTTTGAGGGAGACAGGGAGGAGAGAAAACCAGCACTCAGAACAGGGAGAACAGGGAGGAAAGCAAGGCAGCAACAATAAAGAAGAAGAGAAAAAAAAAAAAAACGATGCAAAAGACCTCAGCGACACAGTAAAAGATTCAACCCAAGGTTACTAATAATAATGAATGACGAGCAAGCCAAAAGGCAGAGAGTAAACAGCAGACGGTGGATCTGACGGTGGGCGGAGGAACGGCCGGGTTTTAGGCCAGGGCACTGCTGAGGCTGAGTACAGACAGGATTCGGAGGCCTGGGACGGAGTACGGAGCAGGCTGGAAATAGATGTGAGGATTCAAGTTGGATCTTTTTAGTAATGGGAGTCGAAGAAATCTGACGGTCTCTGTCTGACAGGTTGTTTCTCCTCGTGCTGATAAGATGACAGGATGGGGGACAGAATGCGGAGACTGTTTTGGTATGGTCAGTACTGTTACATACGGTATACTACCGTACCTTATGGAGTACCTAACTACAGTAGTTACCTAGCTACTGTAGTACTCCATAATAAATTAAGAGTATACTACCTAGGTAATAACTAACTACTACATAGTATACTCATGTAGAATCAATAAGAATCAGTCATAAAAGAAACTATGCATACAGTAGAGTGTACCTAGTAGTACTAGGTAACTACTACCTAGTACCTGGTTGATCCGCAATTCCAGGGGCCAAATCCAACAAAACAAACCAGGCAACAAACCAACCTGAGTGAATACGGAGCGTTGGTCTATCCCTCGAATTAGTCGCTTAGGTTGGTTGTTGCACTTGAGTCCTGGCTACAAAACACTGGTAGTTCAATACCTACTAGAGTCGTGTTTCTCTTATGTAGTACCTACCTACCTAATACTCCGACAGGGTCTCTACTCCGTACTGGGCCTGATGCTAAAAAAAGCTGGTCGATTCAGCCACGGAACCACGAAGCCGCTCAGCCCTGCGGTTCTTTGTTGCGGCTGACAGTACGTTTTGTATGTACATTACCATACAGCAGACTCACTAAGGTAGGTACCTCCTAGTAGGTATAACTACAGGAATGCTTATGTAGGAACTAGTAGGTACCATCTACTCTATTGTTTTCTAGCTACCCAGTATGAAGGCCTGTACAGATTCAAAAGCATACTATCCCTGTCCTGGATATATCCACAACTCGGCCGCTCGACCGCTGCCTGGCGCTGTTCGAGACGGAACCCCATCCGTTCGATGAGGTGGAGGACTTCTTCTTCGGTCAGTTCGACACTCCCTGGTTCGCCGATTCCTTGGTCACTGTGGCTGTGACCATCACCATCATGTTTGTGACTACCTCTGTCCTCAAAGTGCCATAGAAGAGGCCCGACGTTAACCCACACACCTCCTGGCTTCAGACAGTGCCGGATTGCCTCGAGGTACCGGATCAGATTTGGTGCGGTGTCGATGAAAAATACCGTCGCAACGGCATCAAAGGCCTCCCGTTGGGCTTCACTGCTGTACAGAACCACAAAGTCTGCAGCCGACATGCTCATCGAACCGAAAGCAGGGATGTTGGTATTCTCCGAGGTTTCTGCTGCTGCTGCTGCTGCTACCATCTCCGTCGCCGGGTGCACGTCTGGAATCTGTACGACCTGTAGCTGTTGCTCGCGTGAGTGCAGGTTCGAAAAGTGTAGGGCAAACGGGTAGAGCGAATGCTGGCGGGGACCCGCAGTGTGATTCAGCACCCAGCTGCTCGCCAGGAGCTGGTGGTAGGAGATCTCGTTGCCCTCGGCGGCAAAACCGGCGCGGCAGAGCTCGAAGACGAGACGACCCAGCCCGGCTCCCGGGACGAGGATATGAGTCGAGGATCGCACGCCGGGGTCGAATTCGGCAGTCAGGGCGCGCAGCACGGGCTCATAGCATACCGCGCGTTCGGGAGCTCCCTCGGCGCTCCAGTCACGGAAGAACTGGCGGATGGTGGAATGGGCCTTTTGCACATCCGCGGCAGTGGCCGTGTCGTGCCAGTTGGTGGTGGTGGTAGTAGCCTCTTGCTTTGGATCAGTCGATGGATCCGCGGGTAAGCCAAAGGACTGTAGGCCTGTGGCGAGGACGGCGTCTGCGATGTCGGCGTTGACATCGATAGCGTCGTCCACTCTGTTCAAGGTGTCCAGCAGGGAGAAAGGAGCCTCGGCGAGCAGCTGCCAGTGGGCCGAGGGGAGGGCGTAAAAGGCCTGCCGGCGGCGATGGGTGGTGTTGAGATGGGCTGTTCGACGGTATTGCCTGGTCTGTTAGTTGAGTTCTAGTATTAACATCAAGAGAAACAGCCATCGAGTGACAGAAGTGACAGTCTTGTTCTGAATCCTTTTTCTTCCGGCTCCTCTCTTATCATCTTCACCCCTCTTTCTTATCAAACCTTCTCTCTCTTCTCTACCTACCGGAAAGAATCCAAGGCAGCAAAAAGCACCCGTCGCTCCTCCGGATCCGCAAAGGGATCGAAATCGCCCGCCCAGCTCGTCTCGTCGTCTTGCATTCTGTGTGGTGAGAAGAGAAAGTGCTATGGTGCTACTGTTATCTGGACACCGTGCTTATGTAATCACTCCACTTCACTTCACCTCAACAGATACTCCGTCGATACTGGAATAAAACTACTCTGTCTCGAGATAATTACTTCATCATGCCGACACATGAGATCTCCTTTTCCCTCCCGAAAACCCCCTACACAACCGCCCACGCCCAAGTAACAGTGTTCCCCAAATGTGCGCTCGTCTTCCTTGCCACGACGGCACCCGGCGACACGGCGGTGAAGCCGATGGGCAGTTTCGTTTACTCGATGCCAGACGTGGGTATCCTACATGAAAATACTAGTATATACCGTATATGCTGATTTTTTTTCAGAAAAACTTCTCGTCTACAACCATGTACTCTTCCAATAGTGTCGAGTACGCGACGCGGGTATCGAAGATCCTGGCGCGGAGGACAGGCCTGCCGGTGTACGTGGGATGCAGTATCGATTCGGCTTCTTTGGGGATGACTGTCGAAGAGGAGATGGAGGGGTTGCGCCGGGTGGTGGAGGAGTGCACTTCCTTGATCCAGGAGAATAGAGTAGAGAAGAAAGGATAGAGAATAGTAGGAATAATGATTTTGATCTGTATCTTGGACAGAACCACATGACAGGCAACAATAAGAGTACAGCTACAGTATTACTATTTATTAACATAGGAAGATAGACTATTATCTACCTAAGAGTATAACTATAGTATAGTAATTAACTATATAGTACCTTATATAGTATCTGCCGTGAATGTGGGGATAATATAAAGACATGGCTCATTTAATCACATGTTTGGCAGCCTTAGGGCCTAGGCACACTATATAGTGCTGATTACTTTGAATAGTAACTGGTAGCGTAATATGTCCCTTGTCTTTGAGAGGTTGAATACTGCGCAACATGATCCTAGGCATATGGCCAGCGCGAAGCCACAGGGTTCAGATCCACAGAAGAACGATGCAAGAAGTAGTTACTCTGTATATCAGGTAGTACTCCGTACATATTGACCAAGTTTCTCGGGTGATTACCTCAAGTATGGAGTAGGTCTCCGGAGTAGCCATCCGGGAGCAGTAACGAGTCCGGTAAGCGAAGCTTGGGAAGCATGACGTGGCGGCGGACAATGTCCGTGAATGACAGTGCATGAAGATGATTGGCTGTGGACTCGCTGGACTAGTCTGCGAACTAACCCACGGTGGACTAGTGGCAGCCTCGGTACGGAGAGCCCCGTGCAGAACTAGTCCCGGGAGGGATAGTACTGCCTTTGGTAGTGCCATCGGAAAATTGGCCGGAACATACCGAGCTTAGTCAGTCCTTACTACATTGATTACCTAGTTAGTTATACTTGATATAATTGATACAGTATAGTGATAAATATACTACTAGTAATTTGAGAAGTAACTAAATATCTCTGTTTCTATATAGTAGTCTACATGATTTATATAGAGGGATGCCCTAGAACACTTCTGTCTGTACTTGACCTACGGAGTACGGAGTCGCCCACTAACCACTACCCGGAGAGATCCTCGGCCGTTTCACATCCGAGCCAAATCCCGATGGAGCTGATCGTCTCGACTTCTCGTGGCAAGCGTCCTCCACTCGGTGCTGCACAGCCTCTGCCGATCTCGGATAACGAGTAAGTGATGGAGTTAGGGATTATTACAGGGTACAGAGAACTCTGTCTATCAAACAAAAAGAAAAAAAAGAGAGAGAGAGAGAGAAAGGAAATAGATAATAATGACAGATAAGTTAATATTTAGGAGAATGTAAATGACAGCATAAGGTACAGGACTAGCAGTAGTAACTAGGCAGTTCCAAGGTTCTTCGGTAGTAGATTACTCTAATATTGAAAATCCGGGTGATCCCTTGGATACCCTGTATTTTATTTCCGGTCGTTCGGATGCCCTCGTATTTTAAACTGCCAGATTAGGGAAGGTTAAGGTATGTGCAATATAGTAAATATTGAACCAATTAGAGAGCTAATTATTGATTCCTATTGATTCGATCTCTCCTGATCGGTTCCCCAGGTGATTTCTTTGGCAGTCTCTTGACGATTCTTCGATAAGTTCTGAGGCAATTTCTCAGGTGCCTCCTTAATAATACTCTCAAGTAGGATGTCAAATATCCATCATGATTAAAAGGATACGGCCCTGCTACTACTATAAAATACAAGGTCTCCGAGGGAAGATCTATATGCTGTATAAATCAAGTTCAAGGAGAGAAGACTGTCTGGTCCGTGGTTTGACCGCCTTCAGACAAACGTCATGGAACCTTCGTCGTCGTCATGGAAAGCGCCAGGCTTCGCAACCAGGCATTCCAGATCGTGGGCGGCACATGCGCCCCCCGCCCGTATCAGCCGCAGAAAATCGCATATCGAGTCAAGGGGGGTTAAGAACCATGTCAGCGACGAGCGTCGGTTCGTCAAATCAGTCAAGTATCTTCTCTGAGGCGACCAAGCTGCGGGCTAAGGAGATGAGCGGAGATCTGTGCTGGGCGTGCCGCAGTGCGTCGCCACAGGTGTGTCATGTCATGGCGGAAGAGGACCGTCAGGTAGGGTATCTGAGGGGGGGGGGGGGTGTATATGTTGAGATGAATGGTACTGATCGTGAGGCTGCAGATACAGCTGTGGAAAGACCTCGGGCTAGTAAACTACCAGCTCACCTCAAGTTTCAACGCAATTGCACTATGTCCGAACTGCCATTGTCAGTTTGACTGTGGGCTAGACCCTGGCCTTGTATTTATACCGACCGACCTAGCGTACTTTCTTGATTTCGAGGTTAAGGATCAGGAGCGGCGACGCCAGGCCGCAGCCCTTGGGGAGGTGCTCCAGCGCCAAGTCCCCAGCGCCGAAACATATCGACTTCATCAAATCACCCAAGGCAAGGTCGCCGCCAATGCTATCGGCGGGCTCTATCAGCCCGTGGTCCTTAAGACATATATAATGATTGGGTCTCCCTTTGATGTGACGCAGTTTCTTCAGCGGCCACGTCAGTGGCATGGGGCTCCATTAGCCTGTCTTCGCCGAGGTTTCCTGATTCTAGGAGGTGGACGCCTTGGAGCGCTCAGTCGTGAGCAGCGACTGGATCTACAGCGTCTTCGAGACCTCTACTTTCTAAGCGACAAGGAAGGTTCGGTCGACGAGACCAGAAGGCGGGCGCACCCCCAGACTGCGACGGCAGAAGAGGAGGGGTCGGAGCAAGCAGAGCGACAGCCCAAACGCCAGGACCGTGGCCTCGATGAGCACGACCAAGGGCAGCAGCCGCCGTTTTGGGAGCTTGGGCCTGAAGTTACGGCCGAAGATGCGATTCGCCGCTTTGGGCCCCTTATCACCTAATCACCGATGATTTTCAATGGGATTTGGGGGGGTTATTTGGTGTTCTTTGGTGTTGTTAGATCTTCTTCTGTCGGTGTTTCTGGGTCTCTTTTGTTGTGCTGGCTATACCTATCTATACGCAGTTAGATCTCGTTTCCAATTCTCGCGGCCTTTTTCATTCTGCAGGCGGGAATATCCATACCGTAGTCCCTGTACTTGAACCTGACCCGGTCTGCCAGTTGGTGACTCACATCTCCTCGTACAAGGGATCTCCCTCGGCCTTGACAGGGTCCTTAGCTCACTAGCTGACTGATATAGTATTGAGTTGAGACAATGAACAAGTGAGACATTGGAACGATCTAGCCAAAGTACCGATAAAAGGTTGCTGAAGGGAAGTACCTAGGAGAGAAGTTCCCGTTGACATATGCAGGCCGCAGGCGGGGTCAATCGGCAGAATTCAGTAGAATAAATCAAGCCTGATCTTGACTTGGTATATGGAGAGATAATAGTGTGCGACACTGGCTAAGAAGTGGTCTGTGTTCTCACAAACCTTTGAGTAGTAGTATAATTTCAGAATTTCTATCAGTATACTCTTTTTCTAGCTTTTCTCAATTGGTTTTCCACTCTGTACTGTGACTGTGACAAACTAAAGAAGATCAGAAAGAAGATTGTAAATCAAACTTACAGTAAACCGGTAATTCAAACTTACAGTAAATATATCGATTTACAGTAGTCAGTACCGTACCTACCCTACCGTAGTTACTAACAGGTAGTCTATTGGCCCTCCCTCGTCTGGGCCTCGCGATCATCGCTTGCCCTCATTATTATTACTACTGCTGCTGATCGCATTGACGGTCCAGCGGTCCAAGTGGTCCACTCTTCAGTCATTCTCCGGGATTGTCTGAGAGTCTCCTGACTAGTGAGCCGCTTTGAAACAGTGAAATTGAGTCTCAAGATTAATTCGCATACTTGAGCCGGAGGTGAGCTACATACAGACCTACTCAACTGCCCTCAGTGTCTGTTCATCCAGTTCGAATTTCGTCAGTCGAGACATTTATCTGTTTCTCTCCTGCTGATTATCATCACCTTCTAGCAACTACTCCCTCGCTACTCTGGTTGATCGTCCCATCACCACGGCTGGCAACGGTCAGCCTGTTTCGCCACCACCACCGCCAGAAACCTGCCCCGGTTGCCTTCCGCCCTCGAACACTTGCCTGCTTTTCCCTCTGCTGGTCTCGCTTGGCCTTCGTCTCTCGTCCCTCGTCTCTCCTCAACTCCCTCCCTCTCGGCGCCGAGCTCGAGCGCCCACATGCTCACGGTCCCTCGGCCGTCCCTGTGTCTGTTCGCCAGCCGCCCCGTTGCGACTCGCTCTCCTTCCCCTCCTCCGGCCGCCCGCTCTCCATCACCCCAACACAACCACAACCACCACCAACACCAACAAGAGATCCTGCATTCCATATTGTTCGCAGCTACCCAACGATCTCGTAAAATAATCCACGGCTTTCTCATGACGGCAGGCGGGCTGCGTACAATCCCTTCGCCATGCAAAACCCCTACTTTCGTCCGCCACCGAGCCATCCCCCGCCGCAGCCCGCCTACGAGCTGCCTCCCGTCCACCATGCGGTCGCCTCCCACGCACAACAACCGAATCCTTCTTCCTCCTACCAGCCCTCTCCGTTACTCTCGGCGCCTCCCATCAGACCCGATAATGCCCTCAAGATGGCTCATCTGTTGCAGCCGATGACGCCCCAGCTCCCGCCGCCGCCCTCCATAGCCAATCCTGCTGCTGCTGCTGCTCCGCCGCCGCCGCCGCCGCCGCCGCCTTCGTATACCCGCTCCTACGATTCTGCCTCAGGCTCCCCTGCCGAACGCTCGTCGATGCTTCCAGAAGCGCCGTCGATGGCAAATGGAGGCATGGCCCCGAGCAACATGCCCCCCAACCCAGGGACCGGCCAGCCGCCGCAGAAACGTGCCTATCGCCAGCGGCGCAAAGATCCCAGCTGCGACGCCTGTCGTGAGCGCAAAGTCAAGGTACTCCTCTCGACCGCCGTCCCTGCCTTCCTCCTCCCTGAAATTGACGCCCGTCGCTCTCTTTCTCTCTCTATAGTGCGACGCCTCCGAATCCACCAGCTGTACCGAGTGTACCAACCGTAAGGTCCGCTGCCAGTTCACCAAGGAGACCAACCGGCGCATGTCATCGATCAAGTAGGTTGCAGCTCTACCACTATTGGTTTCATCTATTAATTTTATCCCAGACAAGTCCAGGATTTGGAGAAACAGCTGCTGTCGACCAAACAACAACTCCAGCAACTGCGTTCTGGTGTCCTGCGCGCTGAGAACCTCATGGACCTAGATCTCGACCCCAGCGGCCAGCCTATGCTCAAGCTCCCCGACATCAACCCTCGACCAACCCGCCGCGCACACACCCCCATCGCCCAGGATCTGGCTGCCGTGCGCCGTAACGTGCGCCGCTATGCCCATGGCCTGTTCACCGTCCCACCCCCGTACCGCCAGCCGCCTTCCGTCTCGTACGTGACTGATTCGCCGGCCTTGCCGCCCAGGAGCACGGCGGACTGCCTGCTCGCCACCTACTACGCGAGTGTGCACGCCATGCTGCCTTTTATCCACTGGCCCAGTTTTGTCGCCGAGTACGAACAGGTCTATCGCGCCGGCACCTTGCAGGGCCGCCCGCGCGAGTGGGCCGCCTTGTTGTTCGGCGTGTTCGCCTGCGGCGCGATGCACACGCTGGACCCGGGAAAGCTCCGCGACGGCCGCGAGTTCATCCGCATCGCCTGCAGCGTCGTCGACATTTGGCAAGACAATTTCACCCTCGATCAGGCCCGCTGTTCCCTGCTCGTCAGCATCTTCTTGTTTGAGGCCAACTCGCGCTCCGCCAGCTGGGTCTGGATCGGCTCCGCTGTCCGCATCTCCCAGGAGATCGGTCTCCATGTCGAGTCGGGTCCCTGGTCGCCCCTTGAAGCCGAAATGCGCCGCCGATTATGGTGGGGGCTATACGCGTGGGATCGGTATGTCTTTCTCTCTCTCTCTCTCTCTCTGTGCTTTCAGGTATACTAATCAACAGACTACTTGCCCTCGAGATGGGAAAGCCGGTATTGATCAACGATCACGACTGTGACGTCGACCTGCCGTGCCCCGTGGACGAGCAGTACCTGGGGGAAACCCGCTTGCCTGAGGCCCAGGCGACCAGCGCCCTGCTGGCGACGATCCACGTGGTCCGCTCGATCGGACAGCTGGTTAAAACCCTCAAGGCTCCGATCATCAGCGGGGCGACGATCGAGACCTTTGAGCGACATTTCAACGCCTGTCTCGCCACATTCCCCGTCGAGTATCACCCGAAATCCGAGCAGCCGCTCGACCCACGCGCCCTCGCCCCGATTGCCAGCCTGCAGAACGCACGTTTCCTTCTACACCGGCACAATTTCTCGCCTTTGTGCCCGACAGAGGGCCGCCTGTCGGCTCTAGACTACTGCCTATCCACGGCGCTGGATACGACAAGGTTATTATCACGATGTATGGAGATTTCTTCTCCAACATCACTACCTTCTTCTTCTTCTTCTTCTACTACTACTATCACTACCACTTCTACGACGACAACAACGACGACGACGAATACGACGACGACGACGACGAATGACTGGCGTTCCTCCCTAGCCGCTGCCGCGTCAAGCATGCTCTGCACGCACATCTTCCGCTGCACGCTTCTCCTGCTCTTCCGGACCGAGTATGCGGCCGCGCAGGTATGCGTACAGGCCCACGCAGCGATTGGGAGCGCACGCAGCATCAACACCGCGTGTGGGCGGTACATTGCCTTTTTTCTGCAGTGTATTCTAGAGCGCGGGGAGTCCTCCGATCCGGACCGCGACGAGGAGATGATGGCGTACATGTCGGGGGATGTGCAGGGGACGGGCGGGGGCTGGATCTGGTCGGGGGAGTCCGGCAATAGCACCGATCTTCATGATGCAGGAGTCCAACCGCCAGCGCAAGACAAAGACATGGAGGGGATAGAGGATGGGCCGGACTGGGAAGGGTGGGACTGGGTGCAGCGCACCGTGCAATACCTCCACGAAACGAAACAGCGACGGGACCCGGACCTGCTGGCTCCGGAGGGATCTGCTCGACGATCGAGCTCATCTCATTCGCGGATGACCATAGCAAGCATAATCTGATTGCAAGCCTGCAACATACATACTGATACCCATACTAATTACCAATAATAGTATATTATTTCTCAAAGAGTATAAGAAAGAGTAGAAGAAACAGTATACTCATTTTGCCAAAGCCTTTTCAATTTCCGATTTGAGTAGACCGAGGTTCGCCCCGCGAATGCTCGTCTGCACCTCGCCATCCCTGTAAACCACAAAGGTCGGCATGGCCGTGACGTTGCACCGTTTCGCGAGACCCTGGAACTTATCGACGTCGACCTGGATGAAGCGGACGCGCCCGTCGTATTCCTCGCTTAGGGCGCCGATGCGCGGCGCCACGGCTTTACAGGGGCCACACCATGTTGCGTAGAAGTCGACCACTGTCGTTCCCTTGCCGGTTATTTCGTCAAAGGAGGAATCACTATCATTTGTAAGAAATGTTTATATGTATGGAATGTGTTTATGTATGGTTTGTACCTCTCGATGTTGGTGACTTTGCCGTGTGGTTCAAGGGGGGGGGAGTTGCGGGAGCGAAAGGCGGAGAACACTGGAAATAGTGAGTTATGAATAATATGCTTTAGCTAAGAAAGAATACCTAGGTATAGCACTATGAGGAGGATAGGCCAGGGGATATCCATGGTGTATTATGAGTGTGGGTGTGTAGGTGTGTAGGTGTGTAGGTGCGTAGGTGCGTAGGTGTGGTGGTGAGGTTAAGTGGGAGCTGTTAGTCAGATGCGGTGGAGAACGGAGTCTAAACACTTGAGTAAATACTAGTACTTATTACTTACTATACTATTACTTATTTATATTACCTATTTATATTATTACTTATTATTACTTATCTATATTATTACTTATGTTTATGTTTATTTCTAGAGAAGTATGCTAGTACTCCATACTACACTAGTCAGACCCTGAACTACTAGTAGTATACGAAGTCTTGATAAACAGTAGTGCAGAGTAGTACTCGTACTCGTACCATGTCGTACTACATGCTCTCTACTTGTTGGGTTTGCTGCAAGATACCCACTGCACCGCCACAATAACATCCAAACTTCCCTGGATGAACGTCTTGTCTTCTCCACGGTCTGGACCTCGCAGTGACGAAAAGCCAGGCTGACGTAATGCAGGGGCTTGGCGGCTGCCCCGCCTCCCTCCGCCTCAACCCTCCACGGTCCCTTTTGTGTTGTCTCACTTTCTTGACGAATATCTAGCTCTAGCTCTCTCTCCTGCCTGATCTGTCGCTCTACTCGAACCTTTTCATCGCTGTTATATGCCTCTGTGATCGATCGAGATTGGTTGGCGCGACGCCATGGGCAAATCGTAAGTGTTATCTTTGAAGAGAAGGGAGAAGAGAGAGGAGGAAAGAGATGGAGAGAAAAGAGAAAAGAGAGGGGAGGAAAGAGAGGGAGAGAGAAGAGAAAAGAAGAGAAGAAGAGAAGAGATGAGATGCATATGTACCTCGTTAATTTCCTTGCAGACAGTCAAAGCTCTCCCCCGCCCAGCTCGACGAGCTGCAACGGGCAACCCATTTCGACAAGAAGGAGCTGCAACAATGGTACAAGGGTATGTATCATACTGAGATTGAAAATTTAATAGAAAGAATCTAAAGATTGCAGGCTTCCTTAAAGACTGCCCTTCCGGCACCTTGACCAAGGAGGAGTTCCAGAAGATCTACCGACAGTTCTTCCCCTTTGGCGATCCGTCGTCGTTCGCCAATTACGTCTTTCGCGTCTTCGATTCGGATAACAGCGGGATGATCGATTTCAAGGAGTTTATCTGTGCGCTCTCCGTCACCTCCCGCGGCAAGATGGAGGATAAGCTGGACTGGGCCTTCCAACTGTACGATATCGACGGCGACGGGAAGATTACCTATGACGAGATGCTGGCCATTGTCGAGGCGATTTACAAAATGGTACAACCTTCTGGACCTTATTTTGGACCTTATTTTCTGTGGAATTTCTCTCTGTTCTAACGTGCATAGGTCGGCTCGATGGTCAAACTCCCCGAGGACGAAGACACGCCCGAGAAACGGGTGAAGAAGATCTTCCGCATGATGGACAAAGACGAGAACGGCAGCCTCGACATGGAGGAGTTCAAGGAGGGCAGCAAACGCGACGAGACCATCGTCAGCGCCCTCTCTCTCTACGACGGGCTCGTTTGAGCTCCTGCATATATTTTTTTACACCTGCTTGCATCCTGTATTGCATCTACCTTGTTTCTTTCAGCTGTTTACTGTCCTCCTCCTCCTCTCTTGTCCACTCCTATACACCCTCCACTTGCCACTCTTATCATTTTGCTGATTCCCCTTTTCGTTCCACTTGGGCGGCCTCTTGTCCTGCCAGCGACCCTTTTCATTGAAAATATCTCTTCCTGTAGATAGTATTAGATGAGTTACGAGTATACTTGCTTCGATTACATACCAATATAAATATGTACTTTGCTACTCTTTTGGGTCCTCATAGTGATAGTAGCTTTCGTTCGACTCGGTATCGGCCGTACCTAGCAATCGATTACTCAGGCTGTAACCAAAGCACTACGTGGGTAGTGAGTGATTTGTAGATACGTACCTCCCACGTCTCGCTGGGAAATAGGCGAGGCGAGAGAAAGGGCAGCCAGGAGGAGTACAATGATGATTTTCATGTTGATACCTTGATAACTGAAAGAAGTGAAAGAATATACATGAACTTAGGTCTAGGTTATATAGATTTACTAGACGAACCGTTTTATTGCTGGGCTATGGGTTCCCCTCATACACACTCGAGCCAGGCAAGATGGGAATGCTCCTCTCCCCGGGAGGAAATATGACCTGCCGGTCTCTCGTCCAGGCCAAGATGCTCTCTGTATCCTTGCATTTATGCCATGTGTTCCCGTTCGGGACCGGGGTTGGGTTCCTCTTGACCCAATGGTGGAGTTGGATGCCCGTGTCGGCGTTGCAGAGGAGGACTTGCCGGAGGAGATCGACGCAGTGATCAACTAGGATTAGCAGGATTTTTATGGACTCTACCTGTACAGCTAGTCAAATCAACTAGTCAAAATCTTGGTTCTTACCTAAATGTTTGTAGACTAGATGCCTGTCTTGCTGTAGATCTCGAGTTCGGTTGCGGTAATACTCCGCGTAGATCGCCTTGCGCAACATATTCACGCAGTGTAGTTGGTGACTCACCTCCGCCCAGGCAAGATATCCCCCGCCTAGCGAAGGGGGAAGTCGGACAACCTCGGAGGTTTCGCCGGATTGCTCGACGGCCGAGAGGGGGACATTCATAGGACCAGCTTCTTCCTTAGCAACAAGAAACCAAGGAACACGCCAAAAAAAAAAACCAAAAAAGAAACGTGAGTTGGGAAAGCACCTACCAATCAGAGCATCCCAATTCCTGTCGATCTCGGCATCAGGCCCCTCGTCAAGGGAAACAGGGGAGTAGGGCGATTCCCTGCCGAAGCTGACGTTGAACTGCACCAGGCGGTACTGCGGGTTGATGTGTGGCAGGGCCGGGGTGTAGAAGTTGTGCAGGCGGAAACAGCGGCGATCGACATCAAGGTGCTGTTGGACACCCGTGAGGAACAGACCCAGCGAGAGGAGGAAGAAGAGTGCGTTGGCTGAGAGGATTAGTCGTCGTTGGATGAGAGGTGGGGGGTTGTCGAGTGGCTCGTCTGTTAGGGGGTGGTATGCGTGCATCTAGACAGATTGGAGACCGTGGAACTAGAATCAGGAATACTAGTGAGAGAGAGAGAAAAAGACACTCCCACTAACTAAATAGTACTTAGTCCTGGTCATTGTTCAATGCTCGTATATCTGCTCAGTCATATTCGGAATTGAACTCCAACAATAATATGCAAGGCGTCAGGGACGCAGCTGCAGAATGTGTGACGAACGATCAGCCTTTTCTTGGCCGATCGTTTGCCTTATTCTGTACTACTTGGGGTATACTCCAGTACCTGCGTATAGTATCATGGTTTCTCCTAGAAGATAATTCCCTCAGAATCAAGGCAGATGCCCCCTAGGACTTTATATAGTAGTTATAAAGAAAACCAGACATGCCTTCCTAATTGGGACTAGTCCGAAGAAGGTCATCTTCACTTTCTCCTTGATTATTTCTTCTTCTCTTCTTCCTCTATTCCACTCTGCTTCAACGACAACGTGGCAAACGACAATATTTCCTGCGAGCGTCTCTGAGAGACTAGAAAGGTCCATCTCAGAGCACCAGTCCACGAGGAATCCTCGATCGGATGCTAGAGTGGAAGTTGCACTGGAACGACCTGAGGATACTACCAGAAACACAGTGACTGGCGGAAGAGCGAGGCGAGTGAAGAGAGTGATAAGAGTCATTTGAGAATGGTTCTTTTGGCTTCACTCGTAAATTTGACCACTACATTCACTGAATAGGCAACCTTTCCAGCGTTCCAGCTCTTCTGATGTCCGAGATTCTGGATGCTAGAGCAGTAAGTCTGACTTGAATTGTTTTATATGTCGATCCTATCATGAGTACAAGAGAAATATACTCTAACCACCACTTCTTTCTCGGTACCTAGGCTGAATGGCATTCGGAGAATCCCTGCCATATTATCGTCTACCTTCTCCAATAATCAAGAGTGTGTTAAGCGAATGAAGCCACCGTTGGCGACGGTTGGTTTGACTGATAACTAAAAATGTATTTTTCTATGCTTCCTTGATGTGAACAAAGCAAAAGCAGGGGCAGCTTCTGAGGTCCTCTATGCATGGCTCTAAGCGACCATATTGTTCCATTCAGCTTTGGCAAGTGATAAGTCAATGGTATTACCATCTCTGCCATTTCCCATGAAGGATTAGAGGCTGGTAGCTCCAAAGTTCTAGTGAGACAGGGCGCCGCCATTGACTATCTAGATAAGGGGATATGAGTAAGTGCTTAAGATGGAGTTACTGAAGCCCATTTATCTAGACTTTGTCAATCTCTCCTAGAGTTGAAAGTTTGTTTACATTCCAAAATAAAGAGAACTGTTCTTATTCTATGAACAGGGTATCTTTGTTTGAGATGTAGAGAGACTCTGATTCTGCTATGCCTTGCGCTCGCCTTTGCCAGTAAGCTTTTGTTTCAAGGTCCGATATCTCCCCATTGCCTTCTTCAGAACCAGGGCAGCCAGCTCACCCGAGCCTTCCATGCGCTCGCCAATTCTTCGCTGAATGTTTAGATACTCTTCTCGGCTCTCATCGTGCTCGCCCAAGCAAATGGCTACCCCCGCGTACTTGAGCAAGATGGCGTTTAGAATCAGACGGCACATGCGTCCGTTCCCATCCTGAAAAGGGTGGATCATGACAAAATCGTTGCAGTACTTTGCTGCCATGGCGAAAGGATCAAGAGTCTGGGTTGTCTCGGCTTTGAGAACATCATCGTTGTAGTCATGAATTAACTCCTGCATTTTTTTGTGGATGAACTTGGGCGCAACGAAATTGGTGGAGCCGGCATGAACGGGGATGGATCTGTATTTGCCTGAATACTCTCGCCAGGAAGCCCCCCCCGGGGTATCAATCTTCTCTGTTAGGATGCGGTGTGTGGTCAGAATGATATCCTCCGAAAGAGGTTTATCTCTGGCCACCATCTCAGTGACAATGTGTTGGAGCGCGAGAGCATGCTGGACCACTTCCCGTCGACTGCGGACAATATGAGAAACGTGAAGCTTCGACCGGATAGCACCAACAAGCCTCTTTTCGTACTCGGTGGATCTGTTTCCATTGTACATATGTCAGTAAGTCGCCAGTTCGCCAGTTCGTGTAAAATTGGGAGAATATAACACTGCACTAACCGTTCAGGAATCTCATTAGCGTCAACAACCTCCCCTCGAAAGACCCTTTCACAAATCTTGATAGTTTCGTCCAAGTTGAGCCCAGCTCTTTCGATGTAATTACTACCGAAGATGACGTTCCCAAGATGCCGGGTCAGAGTCTCAGTCACGATGCGTACGCCATCCTCTCCCTTCTCGTCCAGCTTCTTTTGTATCGTGTCGAAGAACCCCGCTGTCTTCTTGAATAGCTCTTCTGGCGTTTCGTCTCCTATCTGTAGATAGGCACGTGTTTTTGAGTCCATCTGTATGGTGAATGAAAGTGGTGCGCTCTCAGCCGATGTCCCTTTGGAGATCGATCGGGTCCAGTTCGGCCAGCCGTTGCGCTTAAAGGTGGTTGAAATCACAGATTCCATGGTATGGGGACGGTCCAGCGTGTGAGGGAGTTCTAGACCTTCAAATAGACCTTGAAGTGGTTTCCGACGGGGCGAGGAGGACTTTGAAGGGGAAACTCTCGGTGTAAGGGAGGGTAGACCGGCCATCTTGTCTTCCAGCGTCCAATAGACAGAAGTGTGGGTGTCACAGTGAGGTCAGGCAAGGCACTTTTGTGTCAAAGCATTATTTGAGTTGGACTTTGGGGTCTTTTTGGAGATTTTATACAAGTTCAACTTGGAAGTATTGCTGTCTGCGATGTAACTCTGCTATAGAAAAGCCACTATCAACCATTTCAAAGCAGTTTCAGACTCGACAGACTCGAGAAAGGAAAGAGCTGGGCTCATAAGATAGCTGGATGCAGCCTGGATGCTCGAGTATAGCCTTTGGTTTGGGGTCTGCTGCCTGGCATTCACTTACTCCCTACTATAAGCAATTCCATTAACACCTTCTTCTACACCTCTCTAATTCTATATATGTCACTATGAAGCCATCACTTAGGCCTTTAGTGAAGATATTTGCCATGACTCTTCCTAGGTAGATCTAAGGGTGACTATAAGAAATTATGAACAGGGTCTAATTCTGGGTTTTCCCCATCTTTTTCTTCATAGTATTCTTCTTGTTCTTTGAATATAATTAAACTCATAGTTGGATACCTTGGCACCTAGCTAGGTATTTATATAATAGCATCACTATCAAGTGATTAGTTTATGTTAAGCTTAAAATAAACAGTTAGCCTAAGGCACACCTCCGGTTCCGGCCCTGCCCAGTCTCTATAGTTGTTGAAGTTATATTATTATTATCCTCTAAGTAACCCTCACTATATTATTGCCCTATGAGTAAGACCTAGTCAACTTAACCAGGTAGACAGCAATTTCAACTTTCTTCTTCATAAACTATTAGAAGAGGAACGTCAGCAGGTCAGAGTAAACTGCCTGTATTCCTGGAAATGGCGAATTCATAAGCGAGCTCGACGTCCAGCCGTCGGAAAGCCGGGGCTTCATCGATACAGGTGCCCACATGAGCCAGCACTAGAGAAGTCAATGTCTGTACTGGAATTGAAGTAGAAAAGAGAAAAAAGAGAACCCACTCTGGATAAAAGTCTGGACATAAAAAACCGGCTGTTGCAAGCTCAACGGGAGAAGTCCAATGCCCACATGTGGCGGGAAGGAGACGCCCGCAGTCTCAGGAAGGGGCACGGTATACGTACGCTCGTCGACGTACATGTCCTTTGCGCGCAGGAACTTGTCGACAGCATAGACGTCGAGCATGGAGTCGGCGTGGTCGGGCTGGACGAGCAGCTCGCGGGTCTGCATGAACTGTCGCAGGCGGATCTCAGCGTCTGCCTTCTCCGGTAGGTTCTGCGCGTAGTACCGTTCGACCTGGGCCTCGATCACCAGGCAGGGTTCCAGACCCAAGACATCCTTGAAGAGCGTGGTCACTCGCTGGCGCTCCTGCTCTGTGAACCCGGGGGGAACCAGCCGGGCGACGGCGTCCATGCGGAGAACGGGCTCGGTCAGCAGTTCGTAGCCGTACTTGGTGCACATGTAGAGGAGGCGGCGGGCAAAGGGGAAGTACGACAGCTGCGACCAGTAGTCCTTCTTGTCTTCCAGGTAGACGGGCAGTATCGAGAGACCGCAGAATGTTTGCTTGGCCATGACCAGATCGATCCACGAGTCTGAGAATTGGAACACCGGCCGCGGTTTTCGGCTCAGATTCATCGCGTACATCGAGGGGAGGATGTTCAACGGCAGTCCCTCGGCAGGAAGCCTCATGATTTCCGTACTTCCCGGGCTCACCTCGTTGGGGGATGATTCTTGTGAGTCGGATGAAACTATAGTCGGTTCTTCGTGCAGATTGTGCAGATCGTGCGCCTCTTGCACCTCTTCATGCACCTCCTGCACCTCTTCATCCACTTCGTCTGTCCTCTCCGAGTCTTGACTACCGGAGCTGGCAAGCGACACACACAGACGCGTGATATGTTTCAGCTCGCGAGCAGCGGCCGGATGGCTCTTGAGGACCCCGTCGGTGAGGAGAAGCTCGCTGAAGCTCAGAAACGACTTGCTGAGCTCTTCGATCCCGGACTCGAGCTTCGCCACGCGCTCTCGGAGCTGCGCCATGGTGTTTTCTTTGCGATCCCGATACGCCCGCTGTGCCAACCGGACCTGGACTCGACGTTTCTATCCTCAATCAGCGGATGAAACATCTAACAGATCACTTCATGATGAGTACTATTGCTTACCTCGGCGCCATCTTTGTCCACCGCCATACGGGGACGGCCTCGTTTCTTCGGCGGTACCTTTGCAGGTTTCTCACCTGGAGGCTATTCTAATCAGCTATTCACATTCTCTTTTGAGCATTTAGTATCCCGACCTTCATCGGCCACTCGGTCTGCGTATCCAGTGGAGGAGAATAGGCCGTCGGCCACCCTGCCGTCGAATCAGTCGACATGGAGTCCTCTTTTCTAATTTAATTTAATTTATTTCGAAATATATCTGATGACACGCAAGGGAGACGATCACTAATCATTCGGCGAGGAGGGGAGACTCTTGACTGTTTTGTAGTCATGGACGGAGATGATCACTAATCACGAATTACCAATTCTCCACTTCCGCCAGTTTTATTCGTGGATACAGTCGCTGTATAAACTAGAGGAGATTCGATGTATTAAAGAGACAATGTTGGAGAGAATAGAAGAATACTAGGTGATCATGGTCTATATACAATACAAGAGTCGCCTCGACTATGCAAAAGGATATCTGGAATCAATAGAACAAACGAACTCCAGTCTACAGCATCCAGGAGGCATGGCGATGCCTCAACTCACTAATACACGCGGTCGAGTTGCAGCTTTTTAATCAACGGAATAGTTTCCCACAGCGTTTGTCATGGGGAGGGCGAGAGTTAATCTCTCTAGTCAACCTTGATCGAGCCATAGATGCGGTGCACAAAGGCCCAACTGGAGAAGAAACCGATAGAACCTATTTTAGAAGAGTGAGTGAGTGAGTGTGGCACAGAGAGAGAGAGAGAGAAAGGAAGAGAGAGAGAGAGATACCGGTGAGGACGAAAACAAGGAATCCGATCAAGGCAGAGTATCCAACATAAAGGACGGCGCCAGTCAACCCGCCGAAGCTGACGCGGGTAGCCCAGAAGATGAGAGCGTTGATAAAGACATAGCCGCCAGTCATGCCCGCGCCGGCAAAGGCACGCCAGTGCCAGCGGTAGTTCTCGGCACAGAGCAGGAAATAGACCAACAGGATGGTCGTCGTGGCGGAGGTGATGATCATGAGGCCGTAGCAGACGAAGAGGAAGCCAAACATGTAGTAGATCTTGTTGGTCCACAGGGAGTTCATGATGAAGTACAGCTCGACAAAAATGGCGGCAAAGGGAAGGATGCCGGTGAGAAATAGCGAGGGGATCGGACGCAGAGTCCCGCTCATGGGAGGGATTTGGCGCGGAATCTGGTTCGTTTTGGTAGGTCCTTCAAGAGCCTGTGGATAGTTAGTAGAGTAGACAGAAATGGCAGAAAGAGAGAATACCCGTTGCTTGAAGCCTAACCAGCTACCCGCCACGCTCAAGGGGACACTGATGACAAACCAGATGGCAACCAGGGCAAGCATGGTCGTAAAAGGCACGGCACCGCTGGAGCCCTGAGCCCAGACAAACAGGTTCAGCAGGAAGAAGACGGCGAAGATGAAACCCGGGATCAGGAGCGGGGTCAAGAGGATGTTGCGTTTCCAGGCTTCTCCGCCAAAGGACTTGTAGGCGCGAGAGGAGACATAACCGCCGATGAAGCCGAACAAGGTATAAATCAACAGAATAGCGGTGGCCAGGAACCCGCGGTTGGCGGGAGAGAGGAGACCAAGGAGAGCGAAGGCTGTACATTAACAAAACGAAAAGAAAAAAAAAAAAAGAAAGAAAGGAGGTACCTACCAACAGTCACACCAGTCATCATGAACAGCTGGGCGCCATTGCCCAGGAGAACACTGAGCAGGAGAGGGGATTGAGGGCAGCGGAAGACGTCGCCGTGGACTAATTTCCAGCCCGAGTCCTCCTGGATGCCGTCTTCGATTGCGGCAGACGTTCCATCGAGATCGTCCAGGGTCATGACGTCCAACCGGTTGTAGCGGGCGATGTCCTTCTTCAGCGCGCGCAAAAGGATCATGCTGACCATGCCGACCAAAAACACGACAAAGACCGCCGAGTTGATGAGAGAGAACCAGTGAATCTTGGGGTCGTAGACGTGCAAGTACTTGTCCCAGCGGGTTGCCCAGGCGGTGGGCGACTCGCGCCAGTAAACACTATAAGTCCAGGAGACGACGGTTTCGCCATCCTCGGCCAGAACCATGGGGGTGGTGTCGCCGTCGTCGCCGCACTCGGCCGAGCCATCGGACAGAGCGGTCGAACGCAGGCGAGATTCGGGCTGGACGAGCACGCCGACGACCCGGTACTTGTCCTTGGAGCCGAGGCCAACGTGGTGGTAGTCGATCAGGATATTGAAGTGGTTGTGCAGGACGGGCTGGCCGCTCTCGTGGATCGACCCCAGGGCAAAGCCAGGGCTGTAGAACTGCGTGTTGGTGATGGAGTCCAGGTTGAGTTGCGCCGCGGGCAGGCCATCCACCAGCCAGTTGATGTTGTAGCCCTGGACGATCCGCCGGTTGGTGAACATGGCGCTTCGTGAGTCGAAGGTGACCGGTTCGCAGACGGCCTTGCAGGTCTCGTTCTTGGCCATGTGCAGTTCAAAGGGGGAGGTGCGGATCCGGTCGCCGAACAGAATGCTGCCCAACGATTCCCGGACATCTTGAGGTCCGTCTTTCGGCCGGCACAGATGGAATGCCGGATGGTAGTAATCGTAGGATAGCACCGAGTGAAGCTGGTCGTCCTGTCGTGCTAACCCCGGGGTGAGACGGTTGACGTACAGCGGCACAACCTGGCCTTCATCGTACGACGTCGGGACGACACCAGGCAGATAGAAGGCAGCGGATAACGAGGGAAGAGTGAGCAGGAGGGAGGCAAACACGGAGGAGGAGGACAGGTCGGAGAACCGCATCGTGGGCGTTCTTGAAACCAACGGCGTTAGTTGGCTTTTACTTTCGGGGTTAGTTTGAGGATAGCAGAAGCTGGTCGGAGCGGAACATACACGATCTAGAAGCTGCCACGAACAATGCCAGGCTGATTCGACCGGCTCATAGATTCAGCTGAGACGCTCGAGCGCGAGATAGATATCTCTGGAACAGATGCAGTCGATCTGAGGGGATTGACAATCACAATGGGACACGGCGAAGCTGCCTGGTTTCGGGCGACGTGGTCTTGGCACAACAGGCACGTGATATCCGATCCGCGGCCACGAGATCGGATCCACTTATTAATGACTAATTGGAGCTCATACGTCAGCTCACGTGAGACTGTTTATGCCTTTATGCCTGAATGTCTGGGTGCCTGAGAGTGTAGATGCCTGAGGCTGCTATATCTTCCTACAATAATCATCTATAGTATAGACTGTAGTGAGATACTACGAAGAGTAAATATTCCAATTATAGCATAATATATAATACAATGTTATCCTAATATTTGAATAGCTATCGTATTCTTATTACAACATCACTCATCAGTGATACCCTGCATCTCCAGCAAGTTAGTCACCTCGAGATACATGTCCGGCGAGTCAAAAGACAGTAAGCTGTTGTGCAGCAAGGCCTGTTGGCTCTCCGGGGAGGGTGGGATATCCGGCAAACCCTGTTTGAGCTGCTGGATGCGTCGTTGCCACGGGTGGTCCTGACCTTCTACCGGAGTGTCGCTAATGATGTCAGCTAGGGAAAACTGGAAAAAAGAAGAGATAAAAGAATGACTGACGGTGATTCCTCCTGTTGAATTGGAATACCATATCGGCTAAGCATATTTCGCATCTCATGAAGCTAGAAATCAGCAGATTTCTAGAGTAGAGAGAGAGAGAGAGAGAGAGAGAGAGAGAGAGAGAGAGAGAGAGAGTATGTAGAGACCTACCAACCACTGTGCCTGACGAAAAAACCTCGCCATGCCATTGACGACAATCATCAGAGCATCGAATCCACGCTTGGCGTCAGTGAGAGCAGCAGGCCGGGCCTCAGACGGCAGCATATAGAGGGCCTGCAGCTGAACACGCATACTCTCAAACACACAACTGGGCAGACTGGCGTCTAGAAACGGTAAGCGGGTGAGATCGACATGGCGCGCCACCGTGGTAAGGGTATGGAGGATGCCACGAGAATGCCGCACACACGCCGTCTGGTGTTGCTCGACCCATCCCGCGGGCGCGGCGAGTAGGAGATCAGCGGACAGCGACTCTGGAAACCCGGGGAGCATCATTCGGTAGAGATCGGCCATGCACTGGTCAAACCAGACGTGCAGCATCATCAGCGGGACGAGCTGGTGTTGTGCCTGTCGGGCGTAGATTGTGTCTGGGCGTAGCTGGCACTGCGCAGGGAGAGATCCTCGCCAGGCGTGCAGGCGGGCTTCCCACTGCGCCCACTGGGATCCGGGCTCCCAGGGAGCAAGCTCGTCGACGGTCGTATTCTTAGCAGTGTGTCGTGTATACCGGAGGATACTGGACCGTAGAGTCATCAGTTGTACGTACTGGCCAAATATGCTGGTCACTAGGCCTGGGCCTGCCTCTCTAGAAGGCCCGTCGTTATTCTTCTCCTCCCTCTGCTTGTCTCTCAGCACCAGACACGGCGTCTGACACGTAATACCCAGCTGGAAGCTATGTTCTTCACAAGGCAAGGGCAGGTTCACCACCAGGTCCGGCTGGACAATCATCAGGTCCGACTGTCCTGTCGCCATCATTCGATCCAGAGTGTAACATGCCCAGAACAACCGTCGTCGCGTCTCCTGCTCGACAAACAATACCGCTGGATCTAGCTCGTTCAAATCCTCTGGAGAAGAAGAAGAGGAAGAGGAAGAGCTAGTATCACGGTGAAGACCCAACGCTAGAGCAGCACGAGTCGCCATCGCCGCCAGCATCCAGGCAGACCCGAACCGACCGCAGTGGATGTCATGTTTCGCCATCAACAGCAACGCCGCGACGGTCTGCACGTCCGTCTCACCGACGAGGATCAGCAGCGCCTTCGCCTCACGCGCCCATCCACACTCCCTCCCGACCGGCGGATCAGGCAGGAACCGCGCCGAGGTCGCACACAGGGCCAGCAGGAGGGCTCGTTTGGCGCGGCCGGCGTGGATGTCGCGCAGCAGCGAGGCGCGGTGGATAAAGGCGTTGGCTTGACATGGGTAGACGCGCGTGAAGAAGGCCTCCAGATGGTTGTTCAGCACGGAGTCGTCGATTCCATCTGTTGCCAGGAGGTTTTTGGGTGTTTTTGTAGCTGTTGTTGTGGCTGTTGTGGCTGTTGTTGTAGGCAAAGCCGGTTCAGGCACATCCTCACAGGACAAGGCCTGATCCCGGCACCGCTCACAGGGCCGGTCTCGCGAGCACCGGGACCGGGCTATACGACAGTTGTTGCATGCAGCGAGGCGTGGGCGGGATGCTATTCAAAAATAAATAAATGGGGGAAAAATTGAGAAAAACATACTTGTTACATGGGAAGGCAGATCTTGCTCTGGCCACCGACATTCAAGCATCACCCTTGAGCAATTGGAACACCGGCCAGGAGTTTCATCGCATTTGATCTACAAGATAAACGCTTGATCCAGGATGGTGATAATAATTTCGATAGACTCATACCTTGCGAGTTCGGCAGGTCAGACATCCTAGAAGCATTAATATAGTATCCTAGTATACTATATCATACTTATTATACTTGGTAGTATTCAGCATACCTGTTCGTGATCGCTTCGCCTTGGCCTCTTGCTTGGAAGCGCGTGGAGGACTCGAGTCAGACATTTATGTAGAAGAGGGTACAGATGAGTGCTATCTATACTGAATAGTTACTACTAGCATAAGAAGTACTCATACTCCGGATAAATATACCACGTTCTATTTATTTATTACCCTACCTGGTACCGTTAGGTAATATTGCACCTGATATTAGGTATAACTACTACTCCGTACGGTAAATACTCCGGATATGCGGGGTTACGGTTAATTCCCCAGTCTCGGCTGGATCGGCTCCAGCTCCGGTTCCGGCGGGGGCTGATAATCCCAGCCCAAATCTTCACTCAACTATATATAAACTTCTACTACAAGGACAGAAGTACATATTAAGATATCATACTTGTCTATATACACTATTCCACAATGAAAGCATCCGACTTTGAGCTCACCGACCCAGCGCTGACAGCGTACATCGCCGACTGCGAGAAACGGCTCCGGTTTCCTGAATTCAACGCGGAAATTGGTAGGTACCTCATTTTCTCTTCTTTACTCCTTTTTTTTTTTCTTTTCTAATTGTTAGCCTACCGACTGGGAGAGTTCCTTCGCGCCCGCTTCGTCCGCCTGCATGACCCTTCGCAGGCCCTGTACATCCAGATCCGCTCCTTTCCCGCCCGCCCGGGATGTCCCTTTGTGCTCTTCGCCGCTGTGGCGGGCAATCCCGACCGGTTGGGCGCCGGCATCGCCTACCAGATTGAGGGTAAGGCGCGGGTTGTCGAGCATCATGGCGGATCAACCTATGGTGCTAAAGCTTTGTACGTTTTCTTTTTTTCTTCTTTTTTTCTTCATTCTTTGTCAAAATATGACATGAGAGAAATAAAAGAATACTGACTGATTCTTAGTGCTGCCATGATGGGCTGGCCGACAGAGAAGATGGGTCTGTTCCAGCAGGAACATGTGGTGAATGGGGGTGGTAAGTTCTCTATCTATTATTCTGTTTATTATTCTTATATTGTCTTATAGGCTTCCCTATTCGCCTCACCAACTGTTCTACCCCCGTCGGAGCGCTGGTCGTCTCGGGGCTGCCGGACGTGCAAGACCATCAGGTAAAACCCTAAACCCTAAACCCTAACCCTAAAACCCTAAGTCTTCTATGCTAATTCCTAGTTTATTGTGGATTCGCTCGAGGAGTTTTTGAAGGAGTAGATAGACATTATATAGATAGACAATACCATAAATTTATGTTTTCATCATAATATCAATCTCATATCTACTATCTAATCAGCAAATCAGCGGAATGCCGATAAATGTCGGGATGAGCTCAACACATCCCGCTGTTCTTGGGGTTTCCGGCTGCAATCTATGCAACTGATTGGATCTTATACTTTACTAATGTATAAACTTGAATGTACTAGGGAATATTTATTGTAAGAGTATAACTGACGATAATCATAAATAACTACTGTCTTCTCTGGCTCGGCGGAGGTCCTCCGCTACTCGGACATCGGACATCGGACATCGGAGATCTCGCGTAACAGGCTTTACGCGAGCCACGTGATCTGCCGGGGTAGACTTCTGCTTACGGACTAGTTCCTGGCAGTATTTATACTACCTCCTTCTCTATCTCTACAGTACAGTCCCCTACACTGCTCTACACTGCTCTACCAAAATGACCGTGCGTATCGCTACAGGCCTCGTCCAGGGTGTCCCCTCGGAGCACAACGCGCGAGTGACCGTCTACCGCGGGATCCCCTACGCAGCCTCGACAGCCGGCGAGAACCGATGGCGTGAACCGCAACCCCCCGCGCCGTGGGAAGGGGTGCGCGTGGCAGACAAGTTTGGACCGGTGTGTCCGCAGATTCCTGCCGGGTCGATGTCTTGGAGCGAGGATTGTCTATCGTTGAACGTGTGGACGCCTGGATCAGAAGAAGGAGGAGAGACGAAGACACAAAAATTACCCGTCTTGGTTTGGATCTACGGAGGCCGGTTCACCAGCGGTGCTGGGTCTGACGCCTCCTTTGAAGGTACCGGTCTGGCATCTAAAGGGATCGTCGTGGTCACGCTCAACTACCGTTTGGGAATCCTGGGGTGGCTGGCGACGCCCGAGCTGAGCGCAGAATCCGGCCACAACGCGTCAGGAAACTACGGGCTGCTCGACCAGCTGGCCGCGTTGCGCTGGGTAAGGGATAACATTGCGGCGTTTGGCGGGGATGCAGCCCAGGTGACGATCGCGGGCCAGTCGGCCGGCGGTGCATCGGTAGGCCTGCATGTGTTGAGCCCGCTGTCTCGCGGTCTCTTCCGCGGGGCGATCAATCAGTCTGGGTTCCGGGACCCGTGTGACCCTTTACTCAGTGGACTCTCGCCGGCGTACAGAAGTAAAGCAAAGGCAGAGGCGCAGGGTGAAGAGACAGTGCATGAAAAGGGAGCCGCCAACATCACCGAACTGCGCCAGATGGACCTCGCCCACCTGCTGGAGGGGAACAACAAGAACGACGACAGCCAGTGGGGTACGCCGCCGTTCTGGCGCCCCTGTATCGACGGGTACATGGTTCCCCTGACGTACGGCGAGTCGTTGGCCCAGGGTATCCAGGCCGACGTGCCCATCATGACGGGCCACAACTCCGACGAAGGCGGCACGTACCTGGACCCAGCCTTTTCGGCGACGGACTACGAGTCGTGCGCGCGGCAGAAATACGGCGTCCTAGCCGATCGGTTCCTACACTTGTATCCGCTTTCCGAGACGGTCACGCCGCGCGAGGCTTGGAACGAGGCAGCGCGCGATAACTCGCGTGTAACCGTCGCGCGGTGGGCGGAGAAGTTCCATGCCCACGCCAAGAGCCCCGTGTATGGATACTTCTTCAACCATGCGCCACCGGCGAAGACGGCAGCGACGGGCAGTAGCCAGAATACGCAGCCTACGCCGATGGTCCAGGCGAAAGTCGACCGCTCCGTGTACACGTACATGAAGAATGCACCGGGGGAGCCACGCGGGGCGTACCACAGCGCGGAGATTCCGTATGCGCTGAACAACCTCGACGCGCAGGATGGATACCCGTGGACGGAGACTGATAGGCAGGTGGCCGAGTCGATGTCGAGCTACTGGGCTGGCTTTATCAAGACGGGGAACCCGGGCGAGGACTTTATTCGTACAGACAAGACTATTATGACGCTGGGGGAGACGTGCGGGGAGACGCCTCTGGCGGCGAGTCTGGAGCGGGTTGTTTTTTGGAATGATCATTTGGCTTCGCAGAGAGAGTGGTAGACAGAGCGAAGCTCTGCAACTAGTCTGGTATCAATCAATGAGTTATGAGTATAGTCTGATATAGATATAAATGATACTGCAGTCTACAATATAATCATGCTGTCTCTCGAAGACCCTTCAGAAACGAAAACATCACCGGGTCAGCCATTTTCAAGGCGTGATAAAACTGTCTGAACCCGTCTCTCAAGTCTTCTTCGTTAAAAATGTCCATTCCATCAACGTACTCTACTAGATACGTCAACAGTGCCATCCAGTAGGACCGCCGGACGGTCTCGTAATCTCGACAGAGGAGAAAGATGAGAGCTTCACAGTATCTCACGGGGGACGGGATTCGGACGGGGCTCGGGCATAGAAAGCGACCTCGACCGCGACCCAGTGTAGCTGACGGTAGCCTCTCGTCCGACGCGCTGATGATGTTCGGATCTGTGTATTGCGAAGACTTGAGGTCTGGAAATTCCCAGAGTAGGTCCGACTCCCGGAACAGTGAGACCTCAAGCTCGTCGTCTATATGTAGATGCTTGTATGGCTTGCAATACGGTGAATTCGAATGCTGGCATTCCAAACCTTGCGAACAAGGAAGAAAACCGGCTTCGGAGAGAGTGGAGAATGATATGTCGATAGATTCATCGGGTACAATGAAAGACACTCCCTGTCCAGTCAGTAGTGAGTCAAGAAAAAGGAGGATATTCAAGACTACTAACGTCAACAACCGTGGGGACTCCGTAGATGGTCAATAGATAATTGCCCCAGAGAATGTTCGGGACGTTGGCAGCGTTGAGAAGCGAAGCAATGAGTATGACCAGGTCATTATCGAGCTGTTGGCCAGTGAAGCAAGAAGCAGCCATTGTGAGAGAGGAGATGTGGAAGAGCCAGGATATTTACGATAAGCTTAAGGTGATAACTATCATGTGATCTAAAAATACCTTTCATCTTTCTTACTACTTGTACCAAGTCCGGATGCTGAGAGCTGTGCAAATCAATTCTATTGAATATTTTGAATATTCTACTATTTGCAGAGCTTCGCTCCGCAAGACAGCCTGCAAAAACAGGAGGAGGTAATCTCCACGTCGGCAACTCGTAAAGCGACATCCAGCTGCGGCTTGATGATCTGCGCCTCGGCATGTCTCCCCAGTTTTGTCAGACACTCGTAGTACCCATGCAGGGCCCAGACGTTATTCGGATGCTGGTGCGCGCGGGAGATGGTCGGGTCGAGCCCCAGGTCGGCCGCGTACGCGGCAGCGGCCTGCTCGACGAGGCCCTGTTCGAGCGAGAGAGCAGCGTACGCATGGCGCGTGGGGACCATCCACCCCCACGGCTCGGTGTAGAGGAGGGCGTCGTCGTGCTCGATCGCGGTGCGGAGGTGGGCAAACGCGGCCGTGTAGTCTTCTCCCCGTCTATATTCGATCTCCCCGTCCAGCATGGCGGTGGCGACCTTGAAGATGTCCAGCATCTTGTTCGGGTAGTCCATGCGGGACGCCGGGACGCGCTGCACGGCGGCATGGTATTTGACTCGTTCCTCGTCTGCGTGCACGAGATCCCCCGTCGCGGCGTATGCAATACCCTTGCCGTAATGTGTGACCGCGGTTGTCACGCAGTATAGTTCCTGGTCTTCTGGCAAAGGGAGAGCTTTGATCTCCTCCCACCGTCCAAAGCGAATATACACGTGCACACGCACGCTCTTGAAGAACTCCAGCCAGTCGGCGAGCGGCGGCGAGGTCACTCGCAGCACGTCATCGGTCAGCGAGACCTCCATGCGGTCCACGGCGGAGACGGCAACGGCGTACCGGCCGGAGAGCATCGCCGCGTAGATGAGCGAGTGGTAGTCGTGCATGCGGTAAAAGCTGTACATGTTCTTGGCGCCCCGATGGGCCAGGTACTTGTCGTCTGCGATGGTCGCCGCCAAGTTACTATCCACGGAGCGGCGATAGTCCCCGATCAGAATGTCCAAATGGGTCGGCATATGGTGCAAATGGCCCGCGTCGGGGACCAGATTGCGCAGCCGGTCGGCGGCCGTCAGGGCCACGGCGGGCGTGGCCGACATCTCCCAGAAATGAATCGACAGATGGATCAAACCCGGGTGTTCGAGCCCGCCTTCCCGCGCCAGCGCCTCGTTGAACAGCTCCTGCACCTCGTACACGGGCGACGACTCGATGGGACGCCCGGTCTTCAGGTCGAACATCTTGCGCTGGTGCGTGAACATCCTCGCGTCGGCGTACAGCGCCACGACGTCGAGATCCTGCGCGCCAAACTCCTCGTACACGGCCTGCATGGCGTCTGCGTACGCTGCATCGATGGCCGGATAGTCGACCTCCTCCTCAACCGCCTTGCCAGCGCCCGCCCTGGCAGGGGGAAATCGCTTCTGCATGGCCAGAATCAAGGCTCGTTCGACGGGCGTGACGGACGTTGAGGGAAGGAGCAGCAGCAGGTCATGTGCCTGGCGGGCGGCGGCGTGGCACGTGCTCATGGTGTGCCTGAGGTCTGCGGCATCAAACAATCGCCACGGCTTGTTGTAGTTTGGCCCTGCGGCGTAGGCGAGGCCCCAGTGCGCCATGGGGCAGGTCTCGTCGTGCAGCACGGCCTGCTCGAAGCAGCGCCAGGCTTCGGCATGGTTGAAGGCGTAGCACCAGACGAGGCCGCGGTTGAACCAGACGTTGGCGGCCTCGTTGCCGCTGATGGAGCGGCGGTACGAGCCGAGATTGTAGTATTCGGCGGAGGGGGGGATTGACATCTTATAGAGGGAGATGGAGGGGTATAGGAGATGAAGGATACTACATAGATACTTGGACTAATTATATACTGCTAGAGGGGCAGCTTACTAAGTCAATCACCGCGGTGATTGATCTTCCAATCAGGAATATAGAAGTACTATAATGAGGGCTAGAATTAGATATAGTAGAATAGCCCAGAAGAGACGAATCCAGCCTGAGGCAGAGGGGAATCCTGGCCTCCTAGGAGTGAGCCACTACTGTAAGCAGTATTATGATAATATCAAGAGTAGCTAAAAAGGCCCTTAGAGCTAGCCTAGTGCTAAATTCTTAACATATCTCTTTATGAAGAGCTCTAATTTAGATTTATAACTTTTGAATATAAATCTTTCAAGGTTCAAAGTTAATAAATAGCTTATAATAAAACTAGTACTGATTGTAACGGCGACGGCGAGGTTGTCCAGTAGATGCCTCAGGCCAACCATGATGGATAGACAGAAGATCAGGTACACCTTATAACATCTTAAAGTTAGGGATGGAGGCCAGCACTTATAAGGGCTGTGTACTTCTATTTGATTCATGTTCCATAAATATTCTGCTATTTGCAGAGCGAAGCTCTGCAAGACAGCCTGCAAAACAGGACGAGGTATTCTCCACGTCGGCAACTGGTAGAGCCACATGGTCGAGTGCTGGTTGTTGTCATTCAGACAGCCCCAAGGCTTGTATTTCCCGCTTACCGACGAGCCCGTTCTGCTAAATTGGGGATTGAGCGCAAGGGTAAGTAAGCGTCCTGGCGCTGAGGATTGAAAACTGCCCTTGTATGATGATTCACTGGTAGTTAGTAGCCAATGACATGAAATGGAAGGACTTGGAGCTCCAATGAGGCATTCAAACACAGTCAATTTCAATTCTCTGACCACTATCTGTTATTTCAAGAGAACTCGGGGCTTCTGCTACACCAGGTCGCCGATCATGTCTTGTTGGTTCCGACAAGCGCCAGAAGAATTCTCCCTAGAAGCAGGATGGTTACAGTAGTCGAGACGCTGAGAATTCCAAAATGGAAACCATTTGCCTTGGTTCTGGTATTGTACTATCATTATATATCAGCATTCTAATGAACAGATGATCAATGAGAACAAAATGATGGATTTCTTACATTGTACGTCCAATCACTGCCGCCGCCGAAATGCGTAGAGAACCACAGAATCAGAGAGTTCCATGGATAGATGAACCAGTTCTTTCCAGTCTTTCCATCAATATACCACTAAAAGTCAAAGTCGGCTGTATTAGTAAATGCTTTAACCTCACTTATCAGGCAGGTAATCCACTAAATCCCTCACACTGTTACATAAACCGGTGAACACTGTGTTTTTCAAGGCACCTTGTATCTCAAAGTGAAACCTCTGTTCAGCTGCGAATTTGACTTCCACAGAAGAAGCCTTTCCCTCGAAAATTGGCTTCGTGACCCGTAAGATCAAATCAACGAAGCTAGGCAAGTTAGGCATGGGGTGTCTGAGACTGGGGTTCGAGCACATACTTCTCCGCTGCGTACAAAGTCGAAGTGTGCCCTTTTCCCGAATGAGGGCCCAAGATGTAGAAGAAATTAGGAAAGCCTGCCATTGCAACTGTTTTGAAAGCCTCAACAGTCCCGTAAGTCTTCCTGTGCATTTCACGAGTATATCCGTATCGGCCAACGAGCAAGCTATCAAACTGTGATAAAGAAAAGCCAGTTGCGAATACCTTCCATGTTCGAGTCTTGGTCAGTATTCACGTGTGTCTAGGGGGTAGATAGACACTTCAAGTCTTACAATAGTGTCAGCAGGATAACTGAGCCCAGAATTGGTAAGCACAGATCGAGGCTCAATAGCGATGATGGGGTCATCAGTAAGATGGATATTATCACGATTCAGACATTCGAGATAGTTATCATTATCGAAGACCCTTCTCTGTGATTGCTTGTCAACATCAAGCTCCCATATCTGAATAGGACAGACTTGTTTGTACCTTGCACCCGAGATCGTGAGCTGGCGTCAGCAGTCCCCAATATTTCACTCCAGAAGCTGTCAGACGATGCTAGATTACTACGCACGGGTGGGGGTTTGAAGTTGCAGGATTCCCACCTGGAGCGGTCATTCTCACATAGAGATCACTTAACTGAAGTGACTTGGCCCTCATCTCGGCTCCATACCTGGTCAGATTGAACTGCGCATGGCTGGTTTCCAAGTAGAGAAAAGTTGCAGCCCGTATCAGTCTGAGCAAACCCGGAACGAAGCGGAAAAGAAGTGTCCACAGGCTGCCAACAGCTCTATCTTGACTCTTCATATAGTGTTGCGGAGTCTGCATCCATTCAATGACCAAAACAGCACATGGTCCAAGCGCAGAGATGCTTACCCGGATGAATTGCGTGACAGACTTTGCATCTTTGATGATGGTTGGGATGAGCTGAGATGCCGATGCTGGATTCCACCGTCAGGCTCGGCTTCTTCACCGGGGGGGGGGGGGGCTCAGTAAGTCGACTTACAGCCGTTCCCTATCACAACCACATCTTTGTTCTTCAGAGCTAGATCGTCTTTCCACCGAGCCGTATGAACGATGTCTCCCTCGAAGCCGTCCATCCCCTGCAGCTTCGGAATATTCGGTATCGACACGCCCCCGACGGCGGAAATGAGCACAGAGCACTCGTGCTGAAAGGCTTGGCCCGAAGTCAAGTCCTTCATCTCGACCAACCACGTGCTGGACTCATCTTGCCAGTACGCCCTTTCCCAGCGAATATTGAAGCAAAAGTGTCTCGTCACATCAAACCTGTCAGCAACATCATTAAAGTACTGGAGAATTTCCTTTTGCTTGGGAAATAGCCTTGAAAAGGATGGATTTGGGGCAAACGACAAGCTGTAGAGGACAGCAGGTATATCCACGCCACATCCAGGGTCTGCGTTCATTGTCAGATGAGAGAAGAACGCTGTCCACGAAGAACACTCACATTTGTTTGCCCACCAAGTTCCTCCTGCGCCATCGGCTTGGTCGTAGATGACAAAATCATCGGATTTGGCAACTGCCTTCAGCTTACAGCCCATTGCCAGGCCAGAGAAACCCGCACCAATGATGATTGTCTTCACAAATGGGCGCTTGGGGCCCAGGAAGGGGGACGACGCCATCATACACGGAGAAAATAAACTTTGTCATTCAATAAGAAACGACTTCTCTCTGCAGTAGACGGCCCCAGGACTTGAGCGGATGAATTGAATATCTCAAGGGCTACTTGCGAGATCTAGGAGGGAACTTGCACGCTTCGTCATGAGTCATGCAAAACCAATATCTCTGAGGTGTGTGTGGTATGTTATGTCTGAATGTTACCCTCCAACTATGGCGGGCCAAAAAGAGGATCGTCACGCAGCGATCACCACCACAAGTCGGTAGATCCACCGTCAATGGGGCGGGTCGCCAGCATATTTCATCCCTTTCAATTAGGCATTGGCGGAAATGACGGATTCGCATGTCAGTCAGTATGTATCAAGGGCATCCAAGGTGGCACAGATACTCGGTTACCAAATCAATCAAAGTCAGGAACTATCAACACTTGCTCATTGGGAAGTTCTTGCTGAGGTAGCCTATTCCCTGAATCTCCCTAGCAAAAGCCTGACACGAACTGGAAGACCCGATGGGAACAAACATAAATGCTAGACCAAATTGCCAAGTCCTCCCAAGTTGGACGTAGACCTGGGCTGATGTATTGATCTACCATCCGCAGCAAAATCCAGACAGATGCAACATGGAAAATCAAGTAGTAGAAGGAGACAACGGAGTGAAGCTTCCAGAAGGCAAAGCGCTCCGCAATCAGAAAGCGAATGAAGGCCGACTGGTAGCCTTGCTGCAGGGTTGGTTCCAGGTGGTTATAGACAAAATGGTCCATGAAAGTATAACCCGGAGGGCCTGACGTCCGCAGCCAGAGTATAAGTCGTTTCTTTATCTCACAGCTCAAACTCCCGGGTTGTGGGCTGTCAGGAGCAGAGAGAAGATAGGGGGTGGTAGAATTCAGGAGATCCTTCCAGACCGCTGGGTTGGAGACCCAAAGACACTGTGAAGAGCCATTGGAAGGTCCAGGGGAGTCACAAAGTTGGCTGTCAAATGCCGTCAACGCATCCGTATGCTGTAAAATGTTGGTATATACTGCCGGCGTGAGGACTTGAACAGCAACAGTCTTTTCTTCCGCAACCCGCTTCCCTCCAGTAGCAGCTTTTTTTCGATCAGAGAAGAATGTTTCTGGTCTTAGGACCCAAGATTCAGATGGTTTGTAAGATAGAGTGAGGGGGCTTGGAGATTGCGCTGTCAGGTAACGAAGATAAAGCCGGAAATACCTTTCGAGAGACCTTTCAACAATGTCAAGTCAGTGAATATCACTCTTCCTTCACAACCGTTGGAATTTTGAAGAAAAGAAAAGTACGGAAAACTGCTCAGACCTACCTTTCCAGTTGCGACTCACGCCTGGGAATGTTGGATCTGATGACTTGAGGTCTTTCATGGAGTATTACATTCCCACGGAGCCAGATACGTAAAGCCTGGTACATGATTCGAGGCATCGACAGGGTGCCAACCCAGCCCCAACCCAGAATAAATTTGACCAGGCCCAGCCCATTGGTAGCCAGTAGATCAACAGGAGTGTCCCATGAGTGAATCCGGGTGATAATCTTCGGTCGGCCTTCTGGATCATGGAAAGTTGCACTGAGCTGAAGGTCACCAGGGATCCCCCATTTTGGTCCGCATGGGTCGACACATGTCGTGGCCATATGTCCTCCGACATCCTCAAATGGAGAGATATAAAGATCCCGGTCCCAGTGTCCCTGATAAGACTTATGTCTAGACTTCGAATGACTCATACGAAGAGATATCAAGTTCCCATCCGCAAACCCTGACACGGTACTCGGCTTGTTTGAGGGGTCAGGATGCTCGATAATTTCGCCCAACGGATCCAGTCGGTAAAAGACCGGTTTCCTTTCTCCAAAAGAATTGTTTGCCTCCATGACCATGGCCGTGAGTTGCTTTTCGGAAGAGTAGAGGAACCACCACGTCGCAGGATTTCGAGTCGACCAGAGAAAATTTGGAACGCTGATCATGTAGGCATACGGCCATTGCTGGGGATCCTCGCCCTGTTTGAATATCAGTATTCATCGTACTTTCAATATTCACGTTGGGAAAAAAGGGGTACCCTGGCCTCTAGCCACGAATGGAGCTTCCCCTCCAATCCGCCAGGGTGGTTGCCACGATCAAGGTAATGTCGCTGATCAATCGTAAACAAGCACCAGTTTGAGAGCAAAGGTTTCCTGTCGCTTTTCTCCGGTCGAACTGTATCAATTGACAGTAGGGATCCAATGGTTCCGCTGATGCCAATCGGAACGCCCACGAGAAAATAGCTGTACGAAAAGCGATACTTCTGATCGAAAGTTCGGGCATGAGAGATTCTACAAGGATAGAAAAAAGGTTTCCCGAGAAATTCTCTCCCCTTTTGCAGATCCTTGTCATTCGACAAGAGAATCAGGTTTCGATTGACATAGGCAGCAATGAGCAGTCGAAATGTCCCAACCCCAACGAGTAAAGAGGTAGCCAGTGTGAGAAAAATCCCGACAACCTTGGCCCAAGAAATTTGAGGAAGAAGTTGGAATAGATTCCCGAGGATGAAAAGCTCCACGCATTTTAGAATCCGACTGGGCAGCGCGAAAAAGGCATAATCGGCAATACAGCAAAGGCTTAAGACAGCCGCTAAATCGACGTCGTTCAAGGGGAGTTGCATTGTCATTTGGACGCGAGGATAAATAACGCCCAGTTGGTTGGAGGTTTTAGGACCAAATTTATAAGAAGACTGGGTGGTTACCTGTTGGTAAAGTATGTTGGTAAGGTATGTAGTTGAGGTATGTGTAAATAAGGCAGTGAGTCGATAAGTTTTAATATTTCTAGACATCTAAATTATATACCATGTCTCCTTGCATCCAGTGTATGTCTATGTATGGAGTATATTGTATCTATTCTATACATTGTCTATATTGTCTAACCTGACTTCTTCCTGTATCTTTTAAAAACATGAACAAGCAGATTCGCAACGCAGATCTGCTCCGTCGTATAGAGCAACACCGGAATAGACGTCTTGGCCTTGATCTCCAGATCCAGAGGCGCCCACATGGCATACAGCAAGGGGATACCCAAGGCAGTGCTCTTCGCCGGTCCACAGAAACACACGGCAATCGTTTCCTCGGGCGAGAGAAGGGGATCCGCAGCGAAGAAGCAGACGGCAGTCAGAACGAGGTAGAGCAGGATATTGAACAGGACGGTGAACACGATACTCGCTGCCGACAGTTTCTGAATGGCGTTTGTCGCAAAGATGGATGAAAAGGAGGTCCTATACAATCAGTACTATACTATTTATCTCTATAGTAGGTAGTAGTTACCACACTAATAGAGCCATGCCTGCACTGGCAACCTTGGACAACTTGAACCTCGCAACCGCCCGCTCCGTCTGTTCAGGCCACTTCCACCGCACGAATTGCCCGACAACCAACGGCAGAAGAACACTCAAACCCAACTGTTTGAACACAGACGCGTACATCGCCGTCAGGCTGCTTCCTGCTCCGTCTCGCCAGGTCGTGAACTCAGACGTATGCGGCAGCAAGACCAGCGTCCAGGGGGCGGTGATAAAGGGACCCAACAGGTTGGCAATCAGGACTTCTACCAGGGCGGCGGCGTCGTCTCCGCCCGCTGCTCTCGTCATGACCACGTTGGAAGCGATGGTGGTGGGGATGCATGCTGTGAGAGTGTATCCTGCCAGCACTGAGGGGTCGATAGAAGCGCTGGAAGTACTGGAAGTACTGGAAGCACTGGAAGCACTGGCTCTGAGGATAATTGCAATGACGGCTCGCATCAGAGCAGGAACAAGAAGAAAGGAAATCCCCTGCACGAGCAAATGTAATCGCCAGTTCTGCATCTGGCGGCCGATTTTGTCGTGCGGAATGCTCAGTCCCCCGATCAGAAACATCACGCCCACCACGCCGTACAGGATGCTGTATTGCGAGCGGATGATGCCGCCGTGCTTTGCGACCGAGGGGAAGCAGTAAGCCAGGGCACACGCAATGCCCATGGCGACGAGCAGCCATTGCTGAAGGAGGAGCGAGAAGACTTTTTGAATTTTGGTCTTCTCCATAATATAGAGATAAATGTACAATAGTATAATATAAAGATAATAGAATAGTAGAATACGTAAAGAAAAGAAATCCGGGCCGGGACTGCGGCGATTGATCGGCATCGGTTATTGGACATGCTAGTAGGTAGATTGATAATTATTTTATTCTACAACTAAATAATAGTCATATACAATATAAGAAGTGAGGTTATACCCGAGGACTCTACTTCTACACTGTCAATATACTATGAGCTGATTACACAGCAGGTATACTACAGAGTTACTCCCACAAGCTAGAACGGTATTGTCGTCCGAATACTCCATATGTAATCAACTACCTGGTACCTAGGTACGGAGGACTTCGTACTCTGGGCTCCGCCTATCAGAATAACCCCCTGCGCCATAAGCTTAGCATGGCTAATCTACTAGGTAGAAGTATGAGTACTAACTGATACTAATGATTGGCTATAGTGACTACTAGGTAGTAGTGTAGTGACGCTAATGGAATAACTGATAGTTACGACTGATATACTACCTAGATACTACCTAGTAGGTGACACTCTACTCCTTGACCAAAACACCATGGAGATACGGAAACGTAGACCAAGAAGCGGCCATCTCGAGACTGACCTCTGCCCACCCCTTGTCCCCATCAGGCGCCTGGCGTAGAACCGCCCCGGTATCCTGGTCCAGCCGACAGTTGCCCACGAAGAAAGCCCAGCCACAACGCATGTACACAAACTGCATCAACCGGGCGAGTACGCTGCCCCTCCCTGTAAGCCACGGATTGCGCACATGCTCGCAGACCAACATCTTGCCTCCCGGCCGGAGCATGCGGTACAGCTCCTTTGCGGTGTGTGCCGGGTCGGGAACACTACACAATACCCGTACACAGATGATCGTGTCGAACAGGGGGGTCTCTGTCTCGGCTTCCGTCTGTGTGATGAATCCGCCTTGGACCAGGGCGCTCACTAGAGATTCCCGACTCGCGTCCGCGTTCAAGATATGGTATTTGGTCTGGATCCCATGGCGCACGGCAGCGTTCCGAAGAGCGTCGTGGAGCCCCACGGCCGGCTCGGCACCGTACACCTTGCTGATCTGTGATTCGGGAAGGAAGGCAAGCTGCGAGCCACTGCCAGGGCCGATCTGTAGCACAACCCCAGACGCATGCGATAGCAGAGGAGGAATCAGGGCGCCGGAGATGGAGGGGGGGGCTGCTTCTTGTGTGGGAGACGGAGGGGGGGCGGGGGCTGCAGCAGCAGTGGTCGTAGTTAGATACATTTCCCAAGACAGGAGGTTAAGCGTACCTGATAATTGAAGCCAGAAAGAGGCGAATCCCTGGTCACGCACGCGTTGCCATTGGCTCCTGGACAGTGGAAATCCGCTCGTGGCGGTGATCGAGACCAGGCTCTGGAGGTAATCTTTCGCTTGGTCAGTCGCAGGTTACGGGTCCAGGCTTCGAGAGAACAGGGCGAGGAACACACGCGAGATGGCCGATTTCATCATGTAACACGGCTCGATCAGCGAGAACAGCCATTGTGACCGTAGAGACGCCATGGCGGCGGTTGGCACTGCAATGACTGAGCGAGTGATTGAGGTCATTTCAATTTCCTGATGAAATAAAGTAGAGATAAGGCTTAGTCAGCTATCGGCGTTTGGTCCGGCTTTTGCCACCTACAGTACTTGAACTACTTAAAATATAAGATTTCAGGTAAGACTTTACTGTTGACTTTATTCTATACTTCATATTCTATAGTTCTATCCAAATACCAAAGCCCGAACCTCGATGCTCTCTCTCGGCTTTGTTGTCGGCCGCGTCCGCGGGTCGGAAAACGCAGTATGGGCGACTCTGGCCGCAACGCCCGGCAGGGTATCGAAACACTTGAGGAGGATGCGTTCGTGGGAGTCGATGCGCGAGCAGAACTTCCACTCTGTGCGCGGGTTATACCGGACCCCCATGATCTCGCCGTTGAAGGTCGGGTAGCGGTGCTGGATGGCGACAAAGTCGTCGTCGGCGGTGGTGCGGGCGGACGCAAACCCCAACGGAGACGACTCGACCACGCCGTTGATGGGCCGCCAGACATTCACAATGCGATACCGCCCCTTGTTGACGAGGTGCTCGGCATGCCGCTTCACTCGGTGCGCGGCGGACTGCTGCGTCTGGTCCGCGTGCACTTGGTGGACGGGTTGTCGGACGGCCTGCGGGTTCGAGATGCGGATGGTATGGTCGAAGATAACTACCGTGTGGGCACCGGGCAGCTGCTCCAGCAGCAGCCGTTCCACCTCGGGATAATAGACGCGGCGGATCTCCTCGTCGTCCCGGAAGGTCTCGTCCGTGGTAGCCGAAGGAACCTCGTGGAGGATCTGGAACGCGTCCTGGTCCAGAGTGTACTGGCTCTCCTCGCCGCGAATATCAGCGATGGGCACGCTGCGAACGTCTCGTCCGTAGTTGCGCTCCGGTTCTCCCTCTGGAGGCTCTTCGACGTAGTTGAACGGCTCTGTCCCGTCCTCTGGGGCCTGGTAGAAGACCAGCTCGGCCTCGATAGATCCAGGCATCATTCTTGTACCTAGCTAACTTTAGGTGACTGACTGGGTGAACCAATTGCCTCTTATTTCATAATTGCATTGATATTCTAGCGCGGGGTTATCGGGGTTTGAAGACCTGATTACTAAGATCACGGCGTTTGATTGTTCGTCAGCGTTCACGCATGTTACAATGAGTAGTTTTATTCAACTCATCAATCAAGATGAACACACTATATCTAAAAGTATACTATTGAATATATGCATCTACCACTTCTCGCTCGAGGGCCTCAAGTCCAGCTCAAAGGTAAACGCCGCCCGGGGCTGCATATGGAGATACCAGTAACTATCGGCAATCTACTATGGTCAGTATCATGCAGTTTCTAAGTTCAGGGTCAGATTAAAAAAAAAAGAAAATCTTACTGCCTCAGGAGTCAGCTTTGCTCCGTTGAATCCCCACCCCTTGGTGACAGGGGTATCGATGATTCCGTCGATGATGCTGTGCGCGACGTGGACGCCCTGGGGTCCGAACTCGCGAGCAAGCGACTGCGCCATTCCACGCAGAGCGAACTTACCGGCAGCAAAGGCTGCAAAGTTCGGAGACCCCTTCAGACTGGCGGTGGCACCGGTGAAGATCAGTGTCGGGGAGAGCGTACCAGAGCTCTCTACCTGGGCGCATTGCAGAAGGAGGGGTAGTGTGGCTTGGGAGAAATTGAATCCCGCGGTCCTATCAAATTAATTTAAAGAAAAAAAAAAGAAAAAAAAAAAAAAAAAAAGCAGCAGTAGAAGAATGGATGAATACACTGAATTGGTGAGTCCCTGCTGAAAAGCCTGAGGGGTGAGCTCCAGGAACGGCTGGCGCACCAGAGCGGCCGCGTTGAAGATGGCCGCCGCAAGATGGCCTTCAGGATATAGCTTCTTGATCTGGGAAAACGCGGACTGCGTGCTTTCAACGTCCGTCAGATCGGCGCTGATACCCACGGCCTGGCCACCGGTCGCATTGATCTCCTGGACGGTCGCCTCGTACGAGGTGGGAGTGCGGGACAGGAGGACAACGGGGTAGGCTTTGGCGAACTTGAGGGCGATCGAGCGGCCCTGGAATCAATTAGACTTCATGAGCAAGAATTGAAAATGGATAGAGATCATCAATTGGTCTTACAGTGCCGCCACCGACACCGGCAATAATGGCAAAGTGCTTCGACATGGTGTTCTTGACTGTGAGTACCGAGGTTGTGTTTGTCTTTCGGCTGTTGTCACTACGTGGGTTTTTATCGGGTTATCTCAAAAATCTTTATAAGCATACGTCATTATCGAGCAGCCCCTCTATAGACTACTAAGTATCTGCTACCATCAATTGGTAAGAATTTAAAAAATATAGTTAAATCAATGCCTTGTATTGTTTGTTTCTGGTCTTGATTTCAATTAAAATATAATAATGGTAACCAATTAGAGGTATTAAACCAGGTATCATGACTCATTATTGTGTGCTTTCCAGTCATTCGGCGATTGAAAATCTCACCACTCGGGCGAGAGAACGCTATATATACTGCCATCCATGGCCAGCTCAAGGGAAGAAGAAAGGGTACAGGGAAGAGTGATATATCATTACCATGGATGATCGTATAGACTCCATATTGCCAGAACAGGGCTCTGCTCTTCCTTGCGATGTTGCAAGGGAGTGCCCGACAAAGTCCAAACACGACGTTGGCTGGCGGCGAATTGTCCGCAACTTTACTCCATCGTATGTTTTTTGAGTCCAATTGATCCAATTGATTGATAGGATGAGTTTTATTGCATTAAATGCTGACTGTGATGCGCTCCATAAGATGGTTTTCTGTCAATATGGGAACTGGGATTGTCTCCCTTCTCCTCAATAGCCTCCCATACAACGCGCGATGGCTGTATTGGATCTCGGTCGTGATATTTGCCTTGAATGTCCTTCTATTCACCGTTGGGGTGGCTCTCTCCGCGCTGCGGTACATCCTGTATCCCCAGATATTCAGGGTCATGATCACCCACCCGGTCCAGTCGCTGTTCCTCGGCACGATTCCCATGGGGCTCGCCACGATCATCAACATGTTCTGTGACGTCTGTGTTCCGTCCTGGGGTGACGGTGCGGCATACTTTGCCTGGGCCCTGTGGATTCTTGACGCTCTTCTCTCCGTGTTTACAGCAACAGTGCTGCCTTTCATCATGATGACCAGGAAGAATGAGACGCATCTGGGATCCATGACCGCCGTCTGGTTACTGCCTATTGTCTCTTGCGTGGTTGCTGCGGCCTCGGGGGCCATTGTGGCTGACGTTCTTCCGAATTCGCAACTCGCCCTGGGGACCATCGTCGCCAGCTTCGTTTTATGGGGAATCGGAGTTCCCCTCGCCTTCATGGTGGTGACTATCTATCTGCATCGTTTGATGCTGCATAAACTTCCTCCCAAGGCGGCCATTGTCAGCGTGTTTCTCCCCTTGGGCCCGCTCGGCCAGGGGGGTTTTGGGTGAGCAGAACAGCAAGACAAGTCCTGATACACGGCTAATTTATTGATCCAAATAGTATTCAAAAGTTGGGGAAATCCGCTGAGCAGATCTTCCCTCAGACTCGAACTTTGGGCCATCCCACTGCCGGCGTGATTCTCTCCGTCTGTGCCACGGTTCTGGCCCTGATCCTCTGGGGATTCGGTCTAGTATGGCTCATCCTCGCCGTGGCCACTATTGTTCGAACACGACGGTTCCCCTTCAATCTCGGTTGGTGGGCATTTACCTTCCCGCTAGGAGTCTATGCTCTTTGCACCTGCGAGCTTGGACGAGAGCTTCCATCTTCTTCCTTCTCTATCATCGGGACGGTAAGTTCGATCTCAGTGACAAAGAACTATTCGTGTCAGCTAAACAATGCTCTAGATTCTATCCCTGTCTGTGGTCATATTGTGGGCGCTGGTCACCGCCCACACCTTCCGTGGTATTCTCAAGGGAAATATCTTCTTTGCGCCTTGTCTGGCAGATCTGGAGAAACATACCCCCCCGGTGTCTGCTTAAACCGGCTGCCATTTGGACGGACCTAGATTTCAATTCATTCTCATTGGCGTAAATAATAGTAATACTAATAAGCACATCTCCTTGTCTGATAGATTCATGCGTAGACATAGATGGCCAGACTTAAGGAAAGTTGCCGGTGAGAGAATTCAATAATTGTGTGGGAGTCAGGTGACTACTACCTAAGGCTAGCATTTCTTGCTTAAGTATCTGCCTAATTGCTAACAACACTGACAACTACCACTCCATTAGACCATCGCGTCCCTTTGTCCATCTATCTCATTGAGACGTCTTCCACTCCTTGTCCGGGAACTTCTGGCCATTATCCTGACGGGGCTCTGTCTCCTTGCGATCCGTCATCCCCGACGAGATGTCGTACTTCAGACCATTGTCTTTGAGCTGGTTGGAACCGAATCTCTCAGAGTTGTCGATGTGTGGCATGGAAGCATCCTTTTGCTGGTTTGAATCGAGTCTCTGTGGCTGACGGTCGAATATCTTAGAGTTGTCAATGTGTGGAATGGAAGCATCCCTTTGCTGGTTGGAATTGAGTATCTGCGGCTGACGATCGAGTCTCTTAGAGTTGTCAATGTTTGAAGCATCCTTTTGCTGGTCTGAATCGAGTTTCTGTGGCTGACTGCCGAGTCTCTGTGGCTGACTATTGAGTCTCTCTGGCTGACGATCAAGTCGCTCTGGCTGACTGTCGAGTCTCTGTGGCTGACGGTCAAATCTTTCTTGCTGACCGTCGATCTTCTCCGACTGATGGTCAAAGTCATCGATTCGTGTATCAGACCGAATATCCTTGAGCGGGTTCGAACCAAACCTGTTTGACTCGTCAAACCGCGGGGAATCCCAACCACTCTTGACCCGACTCTCCTGGCCGTGAAGATCCTGCCAATTGGGATCGCCAGAATGAATATCATCAAACTTCAAATCTTCAGGCTCGGTCGCAGCAGATTTGATATCCTTCAAATCCCGTCTCGCCTGTCCCTGAGGACGGCCTGCAAGACCAGGACCCTATACAATAACTTAGCTAAGACCAAATTTTCTCCTCTTTCAAGACACTCTCACATGACCCTCGCAGAAATCTTGGACTGGTCCAGGAATCTCCCTGCACGCCCCCCAGCAGTTATCGATACAAAAGACATGGCCCTCGGGCGCGCACGAGAACAGGGCGTTTGCGGGGTTGCTCTCTGCACCGGCGCAGCTGGGGCTTTCATGGATCGCCTCTTCAAGATCAGGCAAGGAGAACCCTGTTGTTTTCACAGTCAGAGGCTCGTTTTAGGAGCGGCTTTCCAATACAAGCTGACCTTCACGCAACAACACATAGCCACAGTAGTGCTCGCCGATATGGCAGTACTGGGCCAGAGCGCCAGCAAGGAAGAATGTAGAGAAGACGATAGACTTCATGATGATTTGACTGACTGTCTGTCTGTACCTGGAATTGGGATTGCGAGTGACTTGAGGTGGTGTGTTGGCTGACCGAGAGAAGAGTTCGTCTCTTTTATAGTTGACTCTGCCGTGTTGATGGCTTCTCGATTTCACGGCTCCTCCCTGGTCATGATCTAGACTGATCTATTCTGTGAAACAGCGGCAAATTGAAGTAGCTCAAGCTCAAGCTCAATCTAAGACATGGCCATTCGGTTTGCCTTTCGGTGTTTATGTACGTATAGAGCTCTACACACACATATATACATATATATACACGCGTAGATATGTATTCAATCTTATTATCTCAACGTCGAATATCAATTGAAGTTGATATTATCTACCAGCAGATGGTTAAGATGCATTTACCAGAGCTATGCTGTAAATCCCCGAGGTAACACTTTCAGCGATGACTATCGGGTGTCCTATCCATCATGTTCCACGGTGAACCTGTCTGTACCGCAGGGGAGGGGGAAAAATGTAACTTCTGAAAATGTCTGTGTATTTTTTTCAATTTTTCCAATTTTTCTCCCGTTACCATACCTGATAGACGATACTTGCTATACTCAAGTACTTGCACCAGAGCACTTGGATACTAGACGCCCTGGATCTTTGTGTCGGGGCCACAGGGACAGGTCCAGTAGCACCAGCACTCCCGGTAACACTTCGAGTAGCACTGACGGTTGTACCGGCGCTGTTGACAGTGGTGGCTAGGACACTCGCGGGAATCGCACTGCCTACCCCCTTACTCGTCCATGGCAGGGGAATATCCATCGTCTGTGTGTTTGGCGGGGTGTTTCCCTCGTAAATATTGCTGACGGTGCTCTTATTATCACTGTTATCATTGCTATTGTTATTGCTATTGGTGGTTTGCGTGACTGTTCCAGTGAGGAGATTGACTGTATCCCCCGTCGGAGAGGTGAAGGTTCCCGTTGCGATGGTGCCGTACCACCCGTCTGCGAAGTGGACGTTCGTTGTAAAGGGGTCCTAGAGACATTTAGCAAATTCAGCTTTAATATAGAGAAGTCAGGGTCAATAGTGAATTCAAGGTATACCCAACAAAATGGTATTCCCTGTTCGTCGAGTAAGAGACAGTCCATGGATTCCACGCCTGAACGGGTCAGTCAAGTCACGTCTTGGTGTTTTCTTCTTGTACTTACAGCATAGCACTGTATCGTGGCTTAGGTCTAGCCTCTTCGCACGCTCCTTGGTTGTCTTCTGGTCGTTGATCGAATGAACCAGGTTTTCGTACAGGTGGACGAGGTCTGGGTCGGACGCGGTTGAGGCACCATCGGGCTCGCACACTTTGTATCCCTCGATGCAGGAATCGGGAAGTTTCGATTCAGAGAGGGCTATCTGGCTGAGATATAGCAGTAAGACTGTTATCAGTAGCATTTTGATGGTTGAGTTGAAGTTAGAAGTGAGGAGTGGTTGATGAGAGAGGTCAGGTTAGCAGTGAATGTTGTGCTGTAAAACAGTGCAATATTACTTAAGATCTTACTTAAATATGATTTATTTATATACCTCATAATTTATATTAAGATATATATTTTTCACGTTCCTACTCTACAAGGAATATGTGATAGAAATATGTAATAATCTAAGTTTATATAAAGAATAAGAAATGATCCATTAATTATATTATGGAACTGTGAAGACCTAATATAGTCAATATTTATTATATAAATTACCTAGCCCTACCTGTTGATATAGATAGCTTGATTTTATGAATATAGAATTGCTGGTTTATTCTAACAGGTAGTATGATGTGCAATCTGTGTCAGAATAAGTAAAATTTATAATAAGGAACTCATTAATTGTCTTGTCCCGAGGTTCTCGCTGGAGGCTCTCGGTCAATATCAATGGAGGAGGACTGTGTCTCTTGTCGCCCCTTGTGCATGGTTTACAAGTAGACGATTGAGGAGGACTCCTGTGTCGGATATGTCCGAGGTGAGTGACTTGAACTTCAAAGGCAAGATCAAAGATTCCGCCATGGATATCGAGATCCTTTTCGAATTCAGGGGTATGATGCAGGCGTAGTATATTGACAATGTCCAGCGCTTGGCTAAATACAAGGGCGTATGGCATGCTACACAACAGTCGAACGAACAGAGTGGCTGGCGTCGCTGAATAGTCGGTACTAAGCTGAAAACCCCGACTGTCGTCCATCTTCATTTTTGGGAGGCCGAACAGAGCGTAAACATGATCACAGACGTCAAGACACTGAGCACGACCAAACTTGACGACAAGTGCGTTAAGCCTCTTTTTCGAGATATCATCTTCTTTTCCCAAGCGGTTCAATTCGTCGAGGATATCCCTTGCATACCGGCCTCTCGGGGAACTGCCAAGTGCTATATCCCAACCTGTGAATCTCCCAGGAATCCCCCTGACGGTAGTTGTCAGTTTCCTGAAGGCCGACCAAGGTACGAACTCGGAGTCGCAGAAACCAATGGCTCCCCTAGCAAGGAAAATCCCCAGGATAGTCCAAAGCCGTGTACAGTAAGAACGCCGATATACTGCATCCGACTTCCCTCCGGTAGACTTGTGTATATCGATCGTCTCCTGTTGCCCACTTGTACATCGCTCATTCGCTGCACTTGCGTGTTTTGCTCGGGGATGTCTTCTTGGTTGATGCAGATCGCGTCCAAGAAGAACAAGCTGCCTCTTTCCTCGCTATGAGCTAGTGTCTCTTCATAAAGGGTGCAAGTTCGAAAGGACGATTGTTGACAAAGATTCTTCTGTCGGTCGTAAGACTCGCCCACTCATAGGAAAGGGCAATATACACGACTTCGTTTGAGACCTTGTAGACTTGCAGAGAGAATCTTAAAGAATCACCAACAGCCGTGTCTTCGAGTCTTAGAAGACGGATATAGGGTGCATTCGATGGAAGGGCCCTATACGTGCAGTTTGAGGCCATTATCGATTGCTCTTGGTAGTAGTGCAGCAGTATTGCTTGAAATAGAATTATCTGCGCTGATAGAGGCGCTTGGTACATTCCTAGCCTTGTTAGAGGGTCATATCTGGTTATCTGCTGGCAGGCCTTGAGAACCTAGATCATATATATTTATCAGTCAAAATCCATCTGAATATGAAAACCAAGCTGGTATAGCGAGATTATGCAGGAAACTGAACTCGGTATGAAGATCTGCTATATATAGCCGATCTACGGAATCTCCCTGTCCCTGCCCAGAGGCTGTGGATCATTTTAGTGTATATGCAAAGCATTTGTTAGCAAACCGCCTAAACTCGAGGCTCCAATTTCCACCTGGACATATTGACGGAGTATTCAGAGTCATGTAGAAAGAAGACTGTGCAGAGTAGGAGACTTGCTACAGAATACCTCCTGGGGGGTGTCCCTACGTTCTCGTAAGTCCTGACTTCTCGTACCACCTCGTGTCCTCCGTCTAAAACGCGCAGTACGTAAAAAAACTCAAACTTCCCCCTGGAAACGAAACGCCGTGATCGGGACGAGGGCACACGTGATCAGTGGCGTTGTGACAGCGTCACCGGCGTCACCGGGTTCTTTCTTGGCCTTCTAATGCTTCTCAAGGCGTCGGATACGGCGTAGTTGCTGCCAGTCAGCTCGGATAACTCCGTTACCTAGCTGGGTAGCGTGTTCTAGGCGCATTTCAAGGCAGTCTAGAAGGCCGGGAGAAGCCTTCTCTCGCCACCCGGAGAGTACCTTAGGTGGTACCTAAGGAGGAGTGCTCCGTAGGGGAGACTGCCTTAGTGCGCCCTGCGAGCTTGGACACAGCAGCACAGCCAGCAAGGCTTTCTCGAGTTTGATGCTGTGACACATCGGGGCAAATTTAGATCATCAATAATATGTACTCCGTAGAGTAGTACATAGATCTGCGGGACGGCATGCTTCTCCCTGCTATGATAGGCTGCAGGGTTGAGATTGCCTGTCGTACAGTAAGCAGTGGGCAGGCCATAGGCCGATCAGGGGGAGCCGAGTCCGAGCATGATGGAGAGAGTGTTTGATGCCACCTTAGGATGATTGCCTGTAGGCCATAACAGAGGAGGAGGTGTTTCGACTCGTATGACCAGGGTGGTGATGAAGTTGTGGATGAATGGGCGTTGGATTTAGAACCACGTTCCTGGATTAGCGCATCTGATTGGGCGTGGGGCTTGTCCAAGCTCTGTGGGGCCGGGGGGGCGGGCTTGTCCCGATATGGAACCTGCCTTGATCCTACCTAACCTAACCTTGCCTTTAACTAGATACTCCATGTATTATTGGTAGGTACCTACCTAGGTAGACCGCTGTAGGTACTAAGGTACAGATTGTAAACCTAGACAGCCTCGGAACCTGGTGCTCCGAGGTTCGCTTCCAAGCCTGCTAAGCAACAGTGCCCAGAAAAGGCGCCTCGGGCGGACCGAAAGTAACCAGAGGATGACAAAAACCAAGCATCTAGAGTGGTAGCTTGGTAAATTGGCAGATAGTTCGGATATGGTTCCAGTGCAGTAGTCATGCACATGGGCCCATTCCCTCGCAGGTGTGGTGAGTCGTGACAAGTGCCCGAGACGCCTCTCGGCAGGCGAGGTACTAGGCTTGTGTGGCTCGTCTGAATTAGGAAATCGTTCACGTTGACTTTGACCATGCGTTTTCTCCGACAATAGAAAGGACTTTTAGAATATTATACCTGTGTATAGGGAATATCTGACTGGTTCCTATAGTAAAATACTACATGCCTCTATACCTACCCAGGTTAATAGGATTATTAATTCGAATAATTCTATTAACTGGATAAAGATTCAGTGAGGTCCTCCGTACTAGGGAGGTACTTCGGTATGCACTAACCCAGTAAAGCAGCTCCACCCACACCCAGCACGAGAGCACATGTCGGGGTACCCGTCTCTGATTGGTCCGCAGCACGTCCTGTCGAATACGTCCAGAACCCCATGCCTGCAGCAACCGAAAAAGAAACTTTCAAGCGCCTACCTAACCTAGTACGGAGCACGGAGTCCACGAGCCCACATCAAAACTAAGCCCAAGTGGAAGTGCCCACTGCACTGTACGGAGTAAACCTCTGCGCGTGATGGCTCCGGGCCAATCGCCGCCCCTCGACACCCAAGGCAGACTGGGCACGTGTCAGCTGTGGCCTGGCTGTCTGCCCAGTAGAATCTGCTCCACTCCCATGTGCCACTGCGTCCACGGTTCAGAGGTCTGTGAGGATGTTCCAGTCCTGCAATCCCCGAACGCTCCCGCCCTAAGCGCAATGCGCCTCAAGGCCAATGAGCGACGCGTCTCGAGGAACGTTCTCCTTGTTCGACAGACCCTGACCGGTGCTGCGCTGCTGCGGGTAGCGTGACGGAAATGAATCGGGCGCAAGAGCTGATCAACTCCTCCATGCGTCGCTTTCTCTATTTAATGCAGATCGCCAGCCCGACCGGTCTGGGATTTTTCTTCTTTTTCCCGCGAACGCCATCCCTTCCAACCCTCCCTGTACTCTGTACACACCTGGGCGTTACCCCCCCCCAACAACCCCCCCCCCCCCCTCCTCGCCCTACTCATCTCTCACCATGGTCGACGCCATTAACAATGGAGTCGCCGCGGCGAAGCTCAACGGCGATAACACCGCCATGAACCTGCCCGAGAAGGAGGCTTTCGACCGTCTCATCCGTCCCACGGACAGCTACACCGAGAACGGTACCTACTGGGCCGACCTCCCCATCGGCGAGCGCGTCAAGTTCGTCTCGGCCGTCAACAAGGCCGAGACCAACCGCGAGCTGGGCAACCTCTGGCAGATGATCAAGGATGACCCCTTGTCGCCCATCGGCTTCTACTTCCGCGAATACGTCGTTCCCGGTGCCGGTCTCGGTCTTGAGGGGTAATTAATTAGCATCCTTTTTCCTGGCTTCGGTTTGCAACAGATTCTGACCGAGCGTGTGTTCTAGTTACGTCCTCTTCTCCATCGGTAACATCTCCCCTCTCTTCGACGATGTCTTCAAGGCTTGCTGGAAGGAGGGTACCACCTGCAACCTGAACTGGATCGCCGCCATCACCTACCTCGAAATCATCGGTATCATCTTCGGTCAGATCATGGTTGGTATCATTGGTGACTGGTAAGATTAAACTTTTTTTTTTTTTCCTCTCCTGCAATCCGTCTCCAGCAAACCGACTAATTTTCTTCTTTCTTTCTAGGATCGGTCGTCGCTGGGGTCTCATTCAGGATGCCACTATCATGTTCCTCGGTCTTATCATGCTCGTTGCCGCCTGGGGTGTCACCGAGAACGGTTGGGTTATTTGCTACGCCTGGTCTCTCTGGTTCTACAGCATCGGTGTCGGTGGTGAATACCCCATGACTGTCACCATCGGCATGGAGAACGGCGCTGGTTCCGGCTCGGTCACCACCCGCGAGGATCGTCTCCACCGTGGTCGCAAGGTCACCCTCGCTTTCCTCATGCAGGGTTGGGGTCAGGTCTTCAACCAGGCCGTCCTCATGATTCTCCTCATCATTTTCCACCACGGCAGCATCAGCGCCCCCTACTCTGCCGTCGCCGTCCAGTGGACCTACCGTATCTCCTTCGCTCTCCCCGCCGTCGGCACCCTGTGGCTCATCTACTACCGTGCCTACCACATGAAGGCCGCCTCCAAGCAGCTCGCCATCATCAAGAAGCGCAGCCACGTTACCGGTTACGATACCGAGTCGCTCCGCCTGACCCTCAAGTACTTCGGCCCCCGTCTTCTCGCCACCGCCGGTTGCTGGTTCTTCAACGATGTCTTCGTCTACGGCAGCAAGCTCTTCCAGTCCGAGTTCATTGATATCCTCCTGCCCAACGAGACCGGCATCTTCCCTACCTGGGAGTACAACCTGCTGAACGCCTCCGTCTCCCTGGCCGGTTACTACCTGGCTGGTACGTGCATTCCCCCTTCCCCCCTAAACTTCATGTATTGTCCAGCTAACAGTAAACTAGCTTTCTTCGTTGACCACAAGCTCTACGGCCGCAAGTGGATGCAGATCATCGGTTTCCTGGCTGTCTTCATCACCTACGTCATCCCCGCTTTCAACTATACCTACTACACCGAGGCCGCCCACGTCCACTCCTTCCAGGCCATGTACTTCCTCGGCTCCTTCTTCACCCAGTTCGGCCCCAACTGCATCACCTTCCTGGTCGCCGGTGAGGTCTTCCCCACCCCCATCCGTGCCACCGCCCACGGTATCTCCGCCGCCAGCGGCAAGCTCGGCGCCCTCTGGGTCGCCATCCTCTATAACTACATCGGTGTCGAGGAGCGCTTCAAGATCGTCCCCTGGTTCGGTCTTGCCGGTCTCCTCCTCACCTACCTCTTCCTCCCCGATACCACCGGTCTCGATCTCAAGGAGCAGGAGCGCCGCTGGGAGTACATCCGTTCCGGCCGCGAGGCTGAGTACCACGGCCCCGCCATCCACTCCAAGCATCTGTCCGTGTGGGAGCGCTTCCGTGGCGTCGGCAAGAACTACAATGCTGAGATCGACTACCAGCAGAAGGTCGAGGAGATGCGCTCTACCTGGGAGGCTGCCATGATCGAGAAGACCCAGGATGAGTCTGGCACCGCCGTCGACACCGACGAGGAGCTCCACGAGGGCCAGGTCCACGAGTACTTCCGTCGTACCTCCCCCATGTTCGGTGGCGCCGAGAAGACCCTCCCCCGCGAGGAGGGCTTCTCCCTGCCCCCTGCTGCTGAGGAGTAAACGCGCCTCCCCTTTCTTCTCTTCTGGAAAGACTTTTAATCTTCTTGGAAAACCAAGTTATACAAAAAAGAAAAAAAACCAAAACCCTCTGCGATGTGGTAATGTTGTGATGTGGCATGCATCCTGACGGTGTAGATTGCAGAAAATACCCCCTCTACTTTGTGATATAAACTGTTCTATAAACCGTTTTGTGTTTACTCTTCCTCTTCGATATCATTTACATACATAACTTTTTATATTTAATATATCTATATCAGACACAATCTTCTAGTAAAACACACACTAGTTGTTCCTTTGAAGAGTAAGTTCTAGATGACGAGACTTGAAACAAATCGTTCGATACTTCTCAGTGATGAGAAATTGCTCGTACTCCATTATATAGTATGATTCTCGTCCTTCGAATCATTCACTTCCTCCACTTTCGGTGCAATCCAATTCTCAATCCAATCAGGCACAAAAAGGCCATGAAACTCCAGTACAACCCCAATGTCTCTTGCATCCCTGATATGCTGCTCATCTCGGTTCTGTGGTGTGAGGAGATAGTCTTTGACACGTCTGTACCAATGCCCGGTGACGAATTCCTGCAAAGGAAGACGAAGCTCGTCGAATTTTTGCTCCAGCTCTGCTAGCAATTTCTCAAATCCATCTAGTGATGATTGCTGGTCACAATCCTCATTGATGTAATATTCATCATCTGGATGCTGATTCCTCGTAATAACGCAGCCTTTCTTGGTATTGCTGAAACAGGTATGTGTGAGATCCAAGGCGTTAAAGGTCAAAGATCTGATGAATGCTCGCGGGTCGTGCCAGTAAGCTTGGTCCCATTCATATAGAAGGCTGAACATTTTTTGATAGCAGTAGGGGCAAGTAAATAGTGTCTGGTAACAGTTGGAGGAGGTCAGCTCTCGGAGAATGGCCGATACTGCTGTGTATCCACCAGAGGAGAAGGACAGGAGCACCCATCTGGGATATTTGGCGGTAAAAAGATATCACCACCCATTGCGCTCAATTCCTGTAAAGCCTTTTCAATCCCGCTGATATGCAATAAATGGTCGGAAGCAAGTGATGCTCCTGGTAATGAACAAGCATGAATCACCTTGACAAGTAGGAGATGAGCAATGGACTCGTCTGTCCAAGGGAGCTGTCGGTGGAGATTTGTACCTTTGGAGATGTGCCAAATAATGATTTCAGTTAGTTCGTCAAGGCGACGAAAATCGCAGTTTTGCCCTAGAGAGCCAAGTGGTGAGTGCCCTTCCAAGTCGAGCAGATCAGTGTCGTGGAATCCCGCGTTGTATAATGCTTCGGCACACTCCTTTCGGTACAACTCATGGTAAACAGTGTTTCCAAAGCTATACTCTGAGAAGGAATAAGCAACCAATAGGAATGGACAAGGGACTTCTATATTGCGAGCAACCAGCAAGTCATAGACTTTGGCACAGTCTGGTCCATCGAGCAGCGTCTTTTCGTTGAAGTTGGGTATCATTGCGGACGGTAAGAAAGCCTCTGCAAGTGTTCGCAGCCTTTTCCGTCTTACCGCCACTTCATTAACCAGAAGCATCATTCTTTCTCCTTCATCATTGCAAGAGACACTTTCATTGAGTTGCTGCTTAGAGAGAAGGCATCCTGCTCTCAACAACAAAGCAACTGAGTGATGACACTCTACGCCATGATCAAGAAGAAAGGGAAAATAGTGCCTTGCATCTCCTCCGAATTCAAGAAGGACCCTTACACCTTCTGTCCAGCCAAGGGCCATTTCAAGTAATAGGTACCCTCCAATTTTTTCATCAGGTGAAATTTGCCTCTGGCGAAGTGCTTCCCTAAGCTCTTCGGCCTTTTCGCGATAAATAAGCTTTGCGCTTTCTGTTGCTTTTACCACTATAGTCTCTATTAGCTTAGAAGAGGAAGTAATTGTGAGGACTTAGCTGTACATTCATCATCATTGTTAGAAAGTATCAGCTGCAGGTTACGCCTGGTGTTAGATCTAAAACTATGGTAAGTAGCACTTATGTCAAAGCTGAATCCAGCATCAGCCAGACGCGCGATTAATGGAACATGCTCCTTTTCAAGGCAAGGTGTACACCACACAACATTATTCATAGGATTATCGTGGTAGCAGGACCGCACACCAGTATCCAAAAGGAACTCAATAAACTGCTGTAGTATTGGAATTCGAGTTTTTGTACATCATCATTTTCCGTCCATTGAAATGCACGCCCAAATATTGCGTTGTGAAAAAGTGTCTATTATATTGTGAGAGCTCTGCCTGTCGGGGAAGGAAAATAAAATATACATACATCAAGCAATGAGTAGACCCCATGTCTTCCAGACATGACACATGAAGGATGGAGTTTCTGGTCCAAGAACTGATTCTGCAGTGCCAGAAAGGCACGATCGCGTTCTGTAGGTTCCCCGAGTGCATATGTCAATCTATGAATCTCCCTGTACTTACGGCTTCCTTCTACAATAGGAATCTGAATCGATAAAGCTGGGCAGATCCAAAATCCTCCAGCCCCCGTTGTCATGCTGAACGAGATCTCGATTCCAAGCCTTAGCCATCGGTTGTATAGATTGTATTTCTTTGACACGCCAGCTTTCTGTCTGTGTATAGTCAGACCTCTCTGTTCTGACAAGACATTGCTGCTAGTCGTCGTGTCTGATCGGTGCCCTTTCTTCTGTTCATCGTCGCACCAAGACTTCAATAAGTCGGCAAAGGAATTCCCCTTTTCGAAATCAAGCGCTCGGCTCTGTCAGTAAAGTTTAATGAAAATGGATTGGTAGGAGCAAATTACCATCTGCTCGATCTCTTCGGCGACACGCAAACTGCCCTCCCAGGCGTATCTATGCAATTTGTGGTCAGTCTCCCACAGGCCAAGTAAACAGACTAGAGGCTAAAGTATACACTGCAAGTGCTGTCTGCAGAATGGTCTGCATGCTGTCCAAATCCGCCCCGATGTCTTGCAAAGTTTCCTTCCGGAAATGATACACGGCCCTCTTGAGGTGATTCCGCGCTTTATCAGGAAAGGCTGCTGGGGCATTGGTAGGTTCATATCGTTTGATTATGTCCTGAAGTCGCGTGACAGACGCATTGAGGCTCATCGCTTTTTCTGAAAGGTCGGCGGCAGCATCAGGCTGGGATATCCGGGTCTTTTCGATCATTTCTTTTAGAGCTTTCAAAGGCACACGTAGAGACTCAGCTTTGGTCGTCATGTTTCGAATGTCTTCGCCATAGTCACGATACGCCCGGCCGTAGGCCACGATTTCACCGCATACGGTCAGGCCCAGGGAGACAATCTCAACAGCGTTACTAGTGGCAGAGAAAGGGTCACCCATTATGAGCCTTCAGTCTTGATCGAAAGGATATTTGATGCTCGAAATATATCCAGTATGGCAGGAGGAGTGATTGAGGAAACAAGAGTGAGCAAAGCTGGAAGTGGTCATGAGGCTGATTTGAACAGATGCATCTTGGGTCAATACAAGGCTACCAAAACTGATCCGCGTGGCACCTATCAATCCCTGCACTGTAGAGAAGGCGTCCATGTCCATACATGAATGGCTATATACCACTAGGGTGTCTACGCCAATCGTTATGCGCTGACCGATGTGGCTGTACATTTCCGTGTCGAGATTTGTTGAGGAGATAGATAGAAGTTCATAGAAGCCAGGGCAATGGCCCAATATTCAGGTGAACTGTCAATTCCTGAAGGTAAGTACTAGTAGCTTCAGCCTTGTGATATGAATAGACTCTTTGTTGATTTCATTTCTAGATCGCTGTTCTGTCACCTTGACATCTAAGACACTATGGCCGAGTGGTCTAAGGCGGCAGATTAGAAATCTGTTCTCTTCGGAGGCGTAGGTTCGAGTCCTACTGGTGTCGTCTCTTTCTTTTTCTTTTTTGTCGTTTAATAGCCGGTCTGTTCGTTCGGGGAGAAGATAGCCGATGCACTGACACAGACGCCAAAACACGTTCTCCAGTGTAGACGCCACTACAGGCTCTGGGGAGGCTCAAGCAGGACTCAGAAAGAAACACCCCTGACTATAGCTCTAGAAGAGGTTTCAAGCAAACGAGATGAGTAGAATAAGGGTAGATACCAGTAGACAAGCAACTTGAGTGCTTTCCTGACGCAGAGGGAAAGAATAATGGAAGCCTCGAGTTGCGTTCGTGAGCAGATGATCGAGATGGATGGTCATTGTGATTGGCCTGTTCGAGGAGACTGCCATGACTAAGCATATCTGACTAACTTAACTGGGGTGACAATTTCCCATGACTAAGCGCCATATCACCACGTGACGATAAGCTGATCTCAAAAATTCAAAAAAATCAAATCAAATCATTTTGAGCGACTGAGAGAAAACACAAAACACAGCGACAAATGGCGACAGCGGTAGCAGCAGCGCCTTCTGGTGTGAAGAGTATCCCTGAGCTACTCGAAACCCTCACCACCTGCCTATCCAGCACGGGGCAATCGCTCCCCAAGACGCAACGAGACGAACCCTCGGACGTGTCGATCCAGCCGCCGCAGGATGGGATTTCGCTGCTGGATACGAAGAACGACGTGCTGCTCTCATACATCCACAACCTCGTATTCCTGGTTATTTTACAATTACGCGAATTACGCACGTCTTCGAAGGACCAGGAGGATGGCCAGGATGCCGCCGACACCGATGGATCGCTGCGCGAGGACATCGTGAAGAAACTGGTCGAGCTGCGGGTGTACCTGGATCGCGGCGTGCGACCGCTCGAGTCCCGACTGAAGTACCAGGTGGACAAGGTGATCAAGGCGGCGGAAGAGGCCGATCGAACCGAGCGTGAGACGCAATCGGGTGAAAAATCCAAGAGCAAAAGCAAAAGCAAGAGCAAGAGCAAGAGCAAGAGCGAAAAAGCGAACCGGAATGGTAGTGAGGATGATTCAGGATCAGACGACGGCAGTGATAGCAGTGATGACGAAGATGATGAAGATATCGACGAGATGGCGTTCCGACCTAATGTGACTGCTTTCTCCAAGGGAGTGGAACCCCAGACCCAGCTGCAGGACAGAGGCGCCAAGAACGCCGAGAGCGATGGCATCTACCGTCCGCCCAAGATCATGCCTACTTCGCTTCCCTCCACGGATCGACGGGACCGGGAAGACCGCCGCCCGCGCAAGTCGACCGTCATGGACGAGTTCGTCAGCGCCGAGTTGTCTGCTGCGCCCATGGCCGAGCCAAGTATTGGAAGCACGATTCTGGCTGGTGGCAGACGGATGAAATCCCAGAAGGACCGCGAACAAGAGGCTGAGCGGAGGACATACGAAGAAACCAACTTTGTCCGTTTACCCAAGGAGACGAAAAAAGAGCAAGCCAAGCGCCGTGGCGGCCGGGCTGTCGACAGCACCTTTGGTGGCGAGGAATGGCGCTCGCTTGGCGAGGGTGCAGACCGTATCTCCAGACTCACTCGTAGAGGGAAGGGGACCGGCGGTGCGCTTGAACGGAGTCGCAAGAGGAAGCTCACCGAGGACGGGCCTCGATCGGATGGAGCCTCGGTGGGTGCTGTCTTTGAGAAGCGGAGGAAGAAGGTCGAGAGCTGGAAGCGATCATAGCGTGATGCCTAAATCTTCCTTTCTTCTTCTCTCTTCTGGTTCGGCGTTCCTGCATTGCATGCCAGTGTCTTGTGCAGTTGTTCAGTTGTATATCAGGTCGATGTCCTCGGTGTCTTTATTCATGATAAAAGTACTAGGCTATTAACAGGCTTTTCTCTCATGGTGTAACTAGGACCTGTTATATTCATATATCTATTCATAGTCACTTTGTATTCTTTCTCAACTATACTCCCTGACTAGGAGTTAAATATTCATGATCCTCTACATTATACCAGGATCGCTCCTGATGTGCTGTCTTCCCTCTATTGGTAAAATGTCCTCGCGTTTGCTACCTGATGACTGATTTGCCAGATGACGCCGCAATCATTCTCCTCTTCCTAACCAGCACTTGGTTCTTGTCCCTCTCAGTCACCGTGTTGGCTGACCATAGATATGTTCCCCATTCATTCTTACCTTTTCTGCGGACGTGACAGACGTGGGCAGAGCCTGGGCCGGGCGCAGGCTAATTCCAGTCAGTTGCTTCTCGCTGATCCTGTGTACTGAGACTCTGCGAAGCAGCCTACTGGTGGTTTCTCTGTGTCTCTCAAGGGAAGGCTGACGAAGCTTCAGACATCATGCTGTGACTATCAACTAGCTGACTGTGATAAAACCATTGCTCACGACACTGGAGATGTCTGGGTACATATGGTGTTGTTCAACTAGTACGCCCCCTGACAGCCCACCAAAAGACAGGCAAGTGAACAGAGATAGCTGTAACTGGGGGCTAAATGGGATGCTCTGCGCAGTAGACAGGATGGTTGGGCGAAGCTGATGAATCGCCAATCAGAAGAAAGGCAGTTGGCTGGTAATGTAGTGGCCACATTTCTGCCTCTGTCACCCTCGCGCCCTCATCAACGGCGACAATAGTGAGGTGAATCAACTCATATATCTTAGCTCGCCCGCCGTGAAGAGAGTGCAAATAAAAATATTGGCACGTGCAGTTCAGCCTAGTGGAACTACTTCGTGGTCTCGCGAAATTTGATCATGGTCTCGCTTTGAAAGTCCCCTCTACGCAGAATGAACGGTGTTCCTGTAGGCAGGTCCATAGTGCTGGACGTACGCCAGCGACCTCAAGCATACAATTACCAAGACTGAGATCCAGCTGGCGGGCCTGCGTGTCGCCGACACCGTGAGGTCGCGACATCTGCACCTGGTAGAATGTAGAGACCTAGTAGATAATACCAAGCTGGTTGATCAGCTCGTTTGTCGAGGACTGCAGGTCTTGATCACTGATGATGGGTGGTCGACCAGTCGGCGGACGCGCCTGCTGCCACCCGATCTCGTTCTCGGTGCCGGCAGAGTGGCAGCGCACACCCATGATAGATATATAGGGCGCGGAGGAAGCGAGAACACTATGAAGATGGTGGAAGGACACCCTTCCCTCAGTTTTTCGCAGAATGTAAGGGAGAAGAGAAGAGAATCAGAGAGAAGATCTAGGGTACCACGGTTGTTTATTTTCCATCGTGTATTCCCCTGTATGCAAAGAATCCTGAAATATAAGAATGCCTCGTTGTGTAATCCGTAGGCTTGGTTCATGGAGGCGATCGAACCAGTTGTCAATGTTCTTCTGAAACGCCGTGAGGGAGAAGTCTCTTGGAAAAGCCGTTCGTTCTCCTTGTTCGAGAATGCTTCCATGATTTAAGACATTAAGATGTTGGCGTAGCCTCAGATTTCGTAGGATAAATGACCGTATAAAGCACTACTAATTGTCTGGATAGTCTGTACCATCTCCTCGATTTTCAGGCTTATGAATCATGGAGACAAGGTATAGCCGCTGACAGCTTCTCCAGGCTATTTTGAGATCATTCTTAAGCTCATTGTCGCGAGGTAACAACGGACAGAGTGATTTATGAGACAGTAGCCTATTACTCTCTGAAAGTACTATTGAAGTTGGAGAATCCATGGAGGAATTGACTCGCAAAGAACCCTGTTTAGAAAGGACTGCTAAAAGCGCAGCATATATAGTCGTCGATATATCATAGGTATTGCTAGGAATAAGCATGAGAATGAGACAGGGAGGAGGAAAGATAGGAAGGTGAGTCAGGGGGAGGAGGTACGTATTTATATGGTAGAGTGAGACTCACATGGTCACATTCACTAGGATTAGGCTTAGGATAGTGAATTGGTCTGTATATTCATTGACTATTTTACTAATAAAGGGGAAACATCATCCAAATTTAATTAATGATCTATCTATAAGAAATAATAATAATGAAGCTGTTATGATATGGAGGTGGGCATCATGACATCATCGCCCGTCAACCAACAACCTTGAAATGAACAAAACTTCTCCTGTACCTTTTATTTTCTCCTTCAGGTACACTTCAGCATCCAGAGTCTATGATCAACAGCTTTCATCATGGAAGATCCAGGTATGCATTCGACATTGACACCTACGACTTGTCTATATGACATTTCTTCAGCGAAAGTCAAGTCCACTGACTAGATGCGGTTGTCTGAGCAGTGTCTGAAATCCCCAACGTTATTCGGCTTCTGACCCATTCGCCCCCCTCAGAACAGGAGAAAACGGTCGAGCAATTCTTCACCACCAATGCAGCCTTTACACACCCCTTCTGTCGAGTCTGTAGCTTCCCCGGAAGCCGATGGTTCCTCCTCAAGATCTTCCAGTGGTATAAGATCATGTCACCGCGTATCGAGACAGACATCCACTCTATCGGTGTGTTAAAAGCTCGATACCCTTCTTTTATTATTCCGGCTAGAACATCTCCTCAGAACAATTGAACTAACTAGAAGTCTTTCCCATGCTGCAGCATTCGACGAGCAGAATCTCAAGTTATACGTCACACTCTCCCAGATCTTCTCGATATGGATCGTTCCCTTCCACGTCAGCCCCGTCACACTGACCACCGTCTTGACTCTGACGACTGGGCAGGATGGAGCCTCTCAGTCCCTGCCAAACGGAGAGAAACGACTCTACTACATTGCTCGACAAGATGATCTATACAGTACTTCCGAGTGGATCAAGTTCCTTATTCCACACATCGGCCATTGGCTCGTGATGATCGGACAGCTCTTTGCCACCATCTTTTGTGTGATGGGCGTGTTTGTCTTATATCCGGTGATGTGGTTAGAGGAGAAGAAGGTGATTCCCGATCGGTTCCTCAAGAAAGGGAACCTCGTATACAATATTGAGCGGAAAATCCCAGAGATGAAAAAGGGGAAATAATTACCAATTCATGATTGACAATTGATTATTTGCTGCTATAACAATTATCCGTATCACCATCCATTCTCTATAAAGACAGTCCCAATTCGGTTTAGTCTGTATAACTGATTGGGTTAGTGAGCGCAGCAAAGTCAAGCTGAGTCATCGCTAAAATGTCATTTGTCAGACGACGATCAACGCCTGGCGACGTTTCACTTTGGTTTGAATAGAGGAAAAGAGGCAAATAAAGAAACAGATACTGTGCTTGGTGCTTCGCCCAGCGACGACTGCCTTGAGAGCTCGTTTTGGGCATGTATAGCGATGGTGGGGGTGCCAGGCAAGTCGAAAGGGTGCAACACCTGTAGGAAACGCAAGATAGCAGTACGTTTTCTTCTTGATGACTACAAGACTGAGTCTGACGTCTGTTTAGTGTGGTCTCCAAACGCCAGCATGTATTCAGTGCATCAAGTCAAAGCGGGTCTGTACTGGGTACCAACGCGAAAAGCTGTTTGTGCTCGTTCAGCCGGGAGAAAAGAACAGGAAGAAGAAACGAGTTGTCCTTCGGGGCCAAGGTGAAGATGATGACAAAAGCCCACCATCATCAGGAAGCGAGCTCCAAACTACTCCTAGGGCTGAAACCGAAATAATTGTCTCCCCGGAGATCACTACGATATCCAAATCTATAGACCGGCAGATGATTCTGAACAGCTTTCTGGCGCAGTTCACCCCTGTCTCACGCACTCAACGATTGAGAGGGACTACCCCTTGGATTTCGATGATGGCAGGGATCCCCATCGATCAAAGTCGGGCACTCGAAGCGTCGATGTTCGCCCTGTCGGCCGCGGCGCTAGGTCGCTCATGTCAAGACCGGGCCATGGTGGTCGAAAGCTTGGCGTTATACAACAAAGGTCTCAACGAGCTCCAAAAGGCACTTTACGACCCTTCAACAATGTATTCGGATGAGACCCTGGCCGCCTGTCTTGCTCTGGGAATGTACGAGGTGATGGAGTGTCCTGCCAACGGGAGACATGGATATGAAAGCCATTGTCGGGGTATATTGTCTCTTGTCCAGAATCGGGGTGTGAATGCACATACTTCTCCGCTGGGACTCCAACTCTTCTTGGCTGCACGTGGTCAGGGGGTAATTTTTTTCCCTTCTAGTACTTCTTGAGCTATAACTGACGGATCTGCTAGATCCTTTACTCGATACAATATCATGCACCCACTTTCCTCGCAAGTACTGCATGGATGGAGATCCCATGGATGCACTCCAAAAAGGAGCCGATCGACCGCATCATGGACTGTCTAGCAGTGGCGCCTCGCATTCTCCAACGGACCGATGCATTTCCGCGACTTGGTCCTGCAGAGCAAGCCAATCTTGCATACGATATCTGCCTCGAGTGCTGGCAACTCGACAGGACGCTGCAGGAAATCTACGATGATCTTACGTCCAACACTTCCTCCCCGCTGTTCTGGCCGGAACCATCCCGAGATCAACTACTTGATCACGATGACAACACAAATAGGTTATTTCCCGTTGCATTCAATTTTCCCGATCTGCGAATAGCCAGCACTCTGATGATCTTCTGGGCGACGCGTCTCATGCTGTGGTCGGGACTCTGCAATCTCTACCAACTGATCAACGCTGTGGACCCTAGCATGATCTACAAGACTGCCACAGGCGACGAAAAACTTACAGACAATAGTGGCCCCTGTCTCACCCAACTGGGGTACAGTTCCAACTATCTTTCCCTAGCTCGCAATGTCTGCCAGTCAGTCGAATACTGTCTGCAGGAGGAAATGCGGGTCTGGGGCTTATTCACCGTCTCTACCGGCCTGGGAATCGTCCTTGGAACAGTCCAAAATGACCCACAGTGCCGCCGCGAGGTCCACTGGATCCAGGCTATGCTGGGCAAGATCCAAGCCAGGGGGCTCCGGATCTGGCAGCACGGCATTTCCGACTGTGCCTGAGGCTTATTTTTCAGCATTGACCAATCAGAACGTCGTGACGCCAAAGTACCACTATACGCTAGTCCCGATTTGGCCGCAAGATGCGAATCACGTGATGCAATCTGTACAGCCTCATTGCGGCTGTTTCTTGTTTTATTAATTTTTCTTTCCCGCACTGAATTACCTTTTCTGGGACCCAAGATGCGGATACGAGTCCAGCTAGATGTGACTCTTCTCTTTTTGACGGCGAGATGCCCGGTATATAAGGAGAGAAGACCCCGTCGATTCTCTCTGCCATTGCAACAACTTGAAACTCGTTGGAGAATCGTTGAAGAACATCTATAAACCAACTGCTACACAACCAGAAGATCGTCACAATGTTGAACGACCACTCGAAAGCTAGCATCGCGCAGATCATATTCTATATCCCCACCGTTATATTGGCCTTGCATCTTCTATACCGCCGCCATGGACGCCCCCGACTGGCCTGGTATATTCTCTCGATCTTCTGCATGAGTAGGTTTATGGACTGCTATCGGGTTCTGCCTTCAGAAGCTAATACTGTCAGTCCGAGTTGCATGTGGCATTGTCGTACTCCTTTACGAGAATAAACCGACGAGTACGGGACTACTAGTCGCCTCGATCATCCTCTTGAACGCGGGTGTCTTTCCTTTAATCGGTGCAACAATCGGATTAATTCGAATTATGTAAGTTCTCTTTTCTTTCTTCTTTCTAGTGGCCTACTAATCTGTCAGAACGTACCGTGATTATAATGAAAACTCGTCAATCCGCCAAGGCCTCCGCCTCGCCCGCCTGCTCTTCCTCACAGGCATTGTGGTGGTGATTGTCGGCGGATCACTAGAAGGTAGCTCGACGACTAGCACTGCCCTGACGGGAACCAAGTTGGCCAAAGCAGGGTACATCATTCTCGTGGTGTTTATTGCCGTGTTGCTCGTCTTTCAGGTCTACTTTTGGGTTCATCTCTCTCAACTCAGCGAACCTAGCAGAAAGGTATTTCTCTATACATATATACGTAATTGATTTCGAAATGATTGCTGACAAGTTTAGGTCCTTCGAAGCATCTCGTTGGCAATGCCCTTTATCGTCATCCGATTGACGTACCTCTTCCTCTCTGTCTTCACGACGGATGAGAAATGGAACGAGCTCTTCGGCGAGACGGCGCCGTATGTGATCATGGCGTTGATGATGGAGTATATCGTTGTGGTCATCTATCTTGCGACGGGGTTTATCATTCCGTCTTCGAGGGGAGTCAAGGAGGGGATAAATGAGCAAGTGGGACTTGTATGAATTGATGCATAGGTACTGACTATCCTAGTTATATCCAAATGTACTAGCATACATTGCGATGTCTATATCTAGTTATATACTATGTATTACTTCTTCTAGTATTCAAGTGAAATCCCGCATGATCTCCTCCCCCTGGACAACCTTCAAAGGTAACCATCGGCCAATACCGAAGAAGACAAAAAGCGCCCATTTCCACCGAAAGGGATTGACGATCAGGACAAAACAGTACCAGTAGATCAGCTCCGCGTAGGTGAAGAAATCAAAGGCCCCCGTCGGAGCCAACCGCTTCATGAGCTTGGTGAAATCGATCCAGATCTTCATCCACTCCTCACGCGGGCGCGTCAACGGATCGGTCAGGAACATGAGTAGAAACCGCGTGTATATTCCGATGTGGATGTTGCCCACCGTGCCGATGGCGTTCAAGTACGTGCTGTTCGTGGCCGCAATGTCCGGGTACCGCGGCGGAAACACCTGCAGGTACCAGTTCGGCGGGGCGTAGGGACCCTCGAGACAGTCGTCTGGGAGGAAACCGAGCGAGGGGCGATGGAACCCCGTCGCCATGATGATGAGGTCACCCTCGACGAGTCTTTCGCGACCCGGGCCACCCTTGGAGACTCCCTGGGCGCGGTGGTTGAAGCGGATCCCGTCCTCCTCGACAGAAAGGATATCCCCGCGTAACCAGCTGGCTTTGCCGCGACGGATCTGCTCGAACAGGTCTGAGTTGGCCATCGGGGTATCGGTGTAGAGGCCCTTGGACGAGGAGGGGGAGATGTCCTGCAGGTTGCGGTAGAAGAACCGCCGCAGCAGCCACTCCGGGATCCAGCTGAAGGAGGTCTCCTGTCCGAACACGTTGCAGGCAAGCAGCGACTGGACAAGCACGTTTCGCGGGATAACCCATTTATCAGACCGGGCGAGCACGTCGATCTGCGCCGCCTCGGACTTGACGGCGAACTCGAGCGCCTCGATCGCGCTCGCCCCGCCGCCGACTATCAGCACCCGCTTCCCCTTGGCTTGTTTCCCGTCCAGCTCGGACGAATGATAGATCTGGCCCTTGAACCGCTCTGCGCCGGGCAACGAGGGCATTTTGGGATCCCCGCACACGCCCACCGCAGCGATCACCCCGTCGAACCGGCCGTAGGTCTCTTCGTCGTCGTTGACGATCCATCCATCACCCTTTCCGTTCTTTGCTTTTCTCACAGAGGTCACCTTGTACTCGAACACGGTGTGTTGGTCGAGCCCGTACCGCTCCCACAGGTTCACAATCTGCTCCCGGATTTCACCTTGGCTGGGATACGCTGTATCATAATGCACTGAGGGATGAAACCGGTACATCACGCTGTGGACCTGCAAGGAGGAGGTAGAATTCACTCTCTATATGCCTCATTAGCAAGTGTTCTTCTTCAGAGAGTAATCCCGGTATTTACACTCCATATCCCTCCCAACCCCTTGTCTTTAGGCCTCGCCTCGAAGATCTGCACATCAAATCCATGGCCGATACAGTGAGCAGCAGATGAGACGCCCGTCAGGCCCGCACCGATGATAGCGATGCGCTTTCTCTTCAATCCTGAGTCTTTCTTGTTCGTCGTCTCGTCCGACGGTGGGGGAGGACTCGGCGCAAAGAGCCACGTTACGAACGTCTGCCCGAGAAGATACAGCAGGCTGAAAGTGTGCACGAAGGGATGGCGAAGGAAGGAGAGGAGGTCCATATTGAATCTATTCATTTAGGTTGATAAATTGACAGAAGTTGAGATGTAACCAGCCTAGAAAGAGTTAAAAGTACATCCATCTATCGATGACGTAGTGGTGGAGTCGACCAAACAAACTTGTTTACATCATGAATTGACTTTGGCAGATGTCAATGGGATAATCTCATCATTTCAAAATGTGATGGCAAGATGATATTTGATGTAGAAGATGAACTGCACTGGCAGATTGGCCATGAGATCTTCGACGGAACTGATTGCAGCCTTCTTAGGAAACAAGATCGTATCTACAACATGAGCCACCCCATCGCTGGCCAGACCATCCAGCACCTCGCATTTGCCGTTTGATTCGCCCGCACTGAAGCCAGGCCGCCGCAGCCGATCTCTCTGATTGTCTGGTGTAGGTACTGCATGGTAAAGGGTCGATTCCGGAGTTTGTATGAACTACTCGGGCGCGAGATCTTGACCGTAAAAGCAATTTGAGTGGAGTGTCCGGCTTACCAGGATATGATACCGGGACAAGGGCTTACAGAGAAGCAGCCCCGGCGTCGCTGAAGGAATTTTTTGTCTGTTTAGCCGGATGGTCGAAGAGAACTCTTGATTCTTCAGGAGATACTAAATCGTAGAACATCTTTCTACTAGCTTGATGGACCGCGATATATCTAATCACGCAGCTAGAAAGTCGTAGAGCGTCACGGCAGCTTTGAGTGAGTCCGTCAAAAGTGTCATCAGAGAGTAGCGATATCCCTCAAATCGATGCTGGAGATGCTCAGAAGCATTCACAGCAAGCCAGAGGTGTATATTCAATGCCATGTCCATAGCAAGGGCAATTCTCTAGACGTAGACTAGAATGAAGGAGAAGTATTGGATATTGAGGGTAAAATTCTTCTGGTGAGGCTTTCTGATTATTCGGGCTGGCGGCAATCCTGGCTCTGATAGCCCAGTATCCCTACTCGAAACCTATGTTTTGCCGACGTAGTATTCTTGTTGAATAATTTCGTAGATTGAATGATTCGAATCCCAAGGTTGAAAAGAGAATCCTTCATGGCATTGCCTCTATTTTTTCTGATTTGGTACTTGAAGCGAATAGGAATATTGTTTCCAATGCCCCTCGACCCGATCAACCCGGCTTCACTGGCGTATCAGATGTCTGAGTATTAGTAGTATCTATCCAGGATGAGATTAGTATAATGCCGGTCTGCCTTTGAGGTCACTGTTACCATTTTCAAAGCAAATTGCTCACTCTCACTCTATCCTGATCCCAGAAACCGACCAAAGGGGCTCGTGTTTCAACCAGGCGTGCAATGACAGAAGCCATTGACAAGCTTCTAGACAAGCATCTTCCAGCTTCTGAGAGAGTGATGGGACTTGAGAACGGTATGACGTGTTGAGGTGAAGTTTTCTTCCTCGGACTCTTTCGCTTCTCTCGAATTCCTCCAGCACGTGCCAAAAAGGTCACATGCTCCCAGTAACGTGAGTTCGTCGCCGTGTCCCTGATGACGTAATTGCTTAACACGTGCTGGAAAGGCGGTCAGGGGAGTCAATATCTTCCTCTCTCAGACCGAGAGTTCAATTCGGAGTCAGAGAGTCCGAGCTGGACAGACAATACGCTGATCTGCTGGGAGGAGTCTTTCTGAATCTATATTACTGATCACCACGTTTCTTGGCGGGATACTCACCTTGCTGTCAACAAGCCGAGATTTTCCACACGAGCCGATTTCGTCCGGGATTGATAGGACTGAAGGGAGTACTATCAGAGATGACCTGGGAGATAGCTCAAGCCTTGCTCTAACAAATGTACCAGGGACTTCCGTTTGAGAGTACTCGGCTATGGTTTCTGCAGTATTGGCAAAATCATATAAACCCAACAAATGCGCGATGAGCACCTTCATGGTGACGCCAGTATCGCCCCGTTAATCACAAAGCGGACTGTCTGAGATCCTTGTCTGGTCCTACTAGGGGCTATTGAAATGACAATTAGGGATCGGTAGCGCCAGTCGCCGATGAAATGGACGTTCGGCAGACTTCCACAATATTTTTCCATCGGAATTCGGGCGTCGAACTGAGCCATTAGTACTCAATACGAACTGACAGTATCATCATTTTTAGTACTCCGTACGATACTACTCCGTACATGGATTGTGCTGGCGGAGACATTATTATTCTTCTCTCAAATCAAATTGTTTCTTTCAGCTCAATTGGAGAAAAGCTTTGAACTCTATCAATCTTCCCAAGTTCAAAACCCAATCGGATCTTCCATTCGGCAAAAAACACCTGGATCTACAGGGTCGGAGTAGGATCAACTACCCCTAATTTATCATTTCCCACTGCAGTCATTTTAAGCGATCAAATTCTGGTGTCTAGCCAGGGCACTATTTTCGAACTAATAGATTCAGTCTCCTGGCCAAAATTAAAAGTCAATCATGTCCACTCTTTTCTTTTTGGCTCCTGTCTCTCTCTCTCCGGAGTCTCTTCTCTTTCTGGTCACTCTCTTTCCAGTCACTCGTTTACTGATTAAATAGCATTTTCATGATGAGGAGAGCAGTCCTCCTCGCCGGATTGGCCCGCGTGGCAATGGCGCTGACCATTCCTGCCAACACGGCGACGACCACCTATACCAGCGTGGTCACCAGCGTGGTCACCAGCGTTATCACCACCAGCGCACCCCAGACGACGACCATGACTACTTGCTCTGTCAATACCGCGGATCCCACGACCTGCTCCGATCTTTACTTTTCTTCGTTGGGTTATTACTGGGAGAATATATGCACCTCGGCTGCGTTGGTCGGCGGAAGTACACTTACAGTTCACGGTGCATCTAATCAGTATCAATGCTACGTTTACCTTCGGGTCCTCGGCTATAGCGCCCTTGAATATGACGCCTCCGAAGAAATATGCTATGTCGTGAATGGCGCCTACACGCTGACAACGGGGGGGTCGGCGACGGGGGCTTTGGTCCGCTACACCTCCAACCCCTGCGTCATCACATCCACCTTAATGACGACCGAGGTGCTCACCGAGACATCGACTGCTGTATACACGACGGTTTATGTCTCGACCATTACCCCTTCGTCGACCCCGACCCCTGTGGCATCTTCATCAACATTAACATCGTCGTCAGTCCTGGCTTCGTCAGCGATCTCCAGCAGCAGCAGCAACATTCCGCTCTCTTCCTCTTCAGCCTCGTCGGCCCGGGTATCTCCTTCTCGTTTCCCTTCACGACCTTCTAGCAGTTCGCCTGCCTTTTCCTCTAGGCCAGTTCAGCGTTCCAGCTCAGTTGTCATTCCCTCAGGAACACGGTCTGTTCCCTTCCCGGCACACTCCATTCGGCCATCATCAGTTGCCTCTAGCAGCAGTCCTTTGTCTTCGACCACAACACTATATGTGACCAAAACAGTGAAATCCACTACTACCATCTGTACTTCCACCAACAGGCCGTCATCTTTGGCATCAAGTGGCTCCCCTCAGACAGCACAGTCCTCCTCAGCCTCAATCGGCGCTGCTACCAACACGCAATCAACCGGTGCTACAACTAACACTCAGTCATCTTCGACGCCAACCGGCTCTACTACTCAGACAACACAAGGATCCTCGGGATCGGGTGCTACTACCAATACGCAGTCATCTTTGACATCCAGCGGTGCTGCCACAAACACGCAGTCATCTTCGACCTCAACTGGTTCTACCACTCAGCCAGCGCAGACATCATCAGCATCAACCGGTATCACCACTGCGACTACCAACCCTGGTTCACCTGGTGGTTATACCACTTCCACTGTCCTTACTACTCGTACCGCCACTATCACCGCTTGTCCATCTTGGGTGACCGACTGCCCAGCAAGATCGAAGACCACCTTCCTTACTACTGAGACGCTTGTTGTTTCCACTACCATCTGCCCTCTCACAGAGACCACGCCGACTTACACACCAACATTGACTGGCGCTGGTTACACTACATCCACCATCCTTACTACTCGTACTGCTACTATCACAGCCTGCCCATCTTCGGTGACCGACTGCCCGGCTAACTCCAAGACCACCTTCCTTACTACTGAGACTCTTGTGGTTTCTACCACTGTCTGTCCCCTCACAGAGACTACGCCGACTTACACACCAACGTCGTCATCATCAACTGGCGCTGGTTACACTACATCCACTATCCTAACCACTCGAACTGCTACTGTTACGGCCTGTCCATCTTCAGCGACCAACTGCCCAGCAAATTCAAAGACCACATTCCTTACCACTGAAACTCTTGTGGTTGCCACCACCGTCTGCCCCCTCACGGAGACTATGCCGACTTACACACCAACGTCTTCATCATCAACTGACGCTGGCTACACTACTTCTACTCTTTGGACCACTCGCACCGCCACCATCACGGCCGCCAAGACCACCTATGTGACGACCGAAACCCTCGTTTTGTCCACAACAGTATGCCCTGTGACGGAATTGTCCAGTGGTGGCAAGACTGGTCAGTCCGAGAGCACATATCTGACGACCGAGGCCCTCGCAGTTGCTGGTATTTCTACCGCCGCCGCCGCCGCCACCACCGCTACCGTGACGGTTGAACACTGTGCAGATGGACAGAACCGGTGCCCAGCCTCTCTGCGCGAAACATACACCACCACCGTTGTTCTGGTCTCTGCGATCCCTACTGCCTCTTCAGAGACAACCGCCACGGTCTCTCTTGCAACGGGTTCCACTCAGCTCCCCAGTACCATCACTGGCCATGGTTCTGCCCCCTCTCACCCTTACTCGGGAACACACGGGGACAACAGCACGGTCTCAAGTTCCAGCGGTGTCAGCGGCGTCAATCCAACAACATCCACCAACCGACTCTCTACAACCTCCAGCTCGGCAGTGGATGCAGTCTACACCGGTGCAGCGTCCAAGATGCACCACCAGCTAATGGACCTGATGGGATTGATGATTATGGGAATGGCTACTTTTATGCTCTTCTAAACCACTGTATATACATACACCGATATTTTTTAATTAATTATTATCTATTCTTTTCTCTATTCATACTTAATCTCAGTAATTCGTTTCTATTTCTTCCTAATAATACAATCGGCCTGAACCGGCACGCTAACGGGTCAGGATATCTTCTTCCCCTCCCCCTCTTCTCCCCTCTTTCTCTCTCTCTCTCCACCCCTGTCCATTATTGTCTCTCTCATTTCAAATCTCCCATGTCTGATCCACGCTTTGACTCTGTCACCCCCCCGACGAACCCCGAGAAATACCAGACGGAGTGGCAGCCACTGGTCGCCAAAAAACAACAGGAATGCGCAGATAAGATCCCCTCCGAATGGCGTCTCAGCCAGTCCCTGCTTGACTCGCTCGCCCTGGACTCTGCACACGGAGTCGATTTGATCGAAGCAGATATTCCCCGTAAGAGCGGACTTCTGTCGCCATTGGAACTGGATTTGACAGAGAATTATACGGCGCGAGAGCTACTGGCTCAGCTGGCGGCCGGGACTGTCACCTCGGTGGCAGTGACGACGGCGTTTTGCAAGCGAGCAGCCATTGCCCAACAGCTGGTCTACCATCTCTTCTCTCTCTAGAACTATAATATTCTTTTGTTCATTTGGATTTCTTACCATTGTCTAGACCAGTTGTTTGACCGAGACGTTTTTCCCCGCCGCTCTGGAGCGCGCCCAGCACGCCGACGACCACTTGAAGCGCACAGGCACAACGTTAGGCCCCCTTCATGGTCTGCCTATCAGTATCAAGGACTGTTTCAACGTCAAGGGCCTGCAGGCGACCATCGGGTATGTCTCGCTGCTGGCTGTGCCTCCTGCGACGGCCAACTCGGCCATTGTCGACCTGCTCTTGGACCTGGGGGCGGTGTTGTATGTCAAGACCAACATCCCACAGACTATGATGGTATCCCCCCGCCTTTGGTGATATGGTTTTATGTATGATTTGACGAAAGGTAACCGTTAGCAGACTGCGGATTCCGAAAACAACATCTTTGGCCGTACGTTGAACCCACACAACACGCGGCTCACGGCGGGCGGGTCCACGGGCGGAGAGGGTGCTCTCATCGCCTTCCGGGGTTCTATCCTAGGCGTGGGTAGCGACGTAGCTGGCTCGATCCGTATCCCTGCGCTATGCTGCGGGGTGTACGGCTTCAAGCCGTCGGCCGATCGAGTCCCACCAGCCGGTCAGGCGTTGAAACGGAAAACGGGTCTCGCGCGCATCATCGCATCGGCTGGTCCCCTAGCACAGACTCTCGACGACATCGAGCTGTTCCTGTCGACCGTTCTGGCCGACGGTCACCAGCCCTGGTCTTACGATGTGACCGCCCTCGCGGTGCCCTGGAACAGTTCCCTGGTTGCCGCCCCGGCCCGAACCCTCACCGTCGGCGTGCCGGCAGAGGATCCATGGTTCCCCCTGCATCCGCCTGTGCGGCGCACGCTCGAGACGGCCATCGCGAACTTGGAGCGGAAGGGCCATCGGGTCGTGCGTCTCCCGGCCCCGGAGACCGAAGAACATACCCTCGCCTACGCCAACCGGTTAGCTCTGCAGTTCTTCATCTACGGGCCGTCGCACGACTACATTGGCGACAGCGGTGAGCCGACCATCGCCTCGGTCGCCCAGCGCTCGTCCCCTGTGTTCACTGGCCCGTTGCCCGTGGACATGGCGCTGGAGCCGTTCGAGAAGATGCACCTGCTGCACACTGCACGCGAGGCATATGCCGAGTACTGGCGGAAGACGTGGGTCGAGCACCGGCTGGATATTATCCTCGGCCCTGGAGCACAGAATACCGCCGTGCCGCATGATACCTACGGATGGCCGCCTTATACATTAGCATGGAATCTACTCAACGTGAGTCCTTATACTTTTCGATCAATCATTTCAAAGTGGCAGTCCATGTCTAATTCAAGATAGTATCCCGCGTGCATAATCCCGTTTGGTCGGGCGTCCAAAGAATTAGATCCCGAGCCTTTCGCCGTGTCAGACGGGGTGCAACCCAGCTGTAAGTTCATCTCACCCTATAACTATAGATACAAACGCTCTCTGATATGATAGACGACCCCGAGAGCATGGACAAGGCCCCCTGCGCGATCCAACTGATTGCGCCGACGTTGCAGGATGAAAAGTGTCTTTGGGCGGCCAAGATAATTGACAGAGATATTCGAGAATAGAACTTGTTTGGCTAGTGTATATTCCTATAGACTAATGAATTGACCAAGCAATGATATTGCAGTATATATACATCTAGCATATACTTCATAAACAGTAACTTTTATGCCGTCCATGAATGCATAAATCAGGTGACGTCATGTGTCTGATTTCCCTTTCCAGAAAGGGAGATCACCTGCCGTTGACCATGTGACTTGCTAAGCGACACTTGACAGAATTTCGCTTTCCCTGTCCGTCTCTTTTCTATTCTCTTTCGCTGCCTAACCTTCACCAGAGAGTTCATCTATCTGTTTAATGGTCTAGTACTGATCTACTGATGCTGCTTGGGATACGCAGCATACTTCTCTGCCCGGGCGATCCGACTCTTCTTGCCGAAGATGGCTATGGGGATATGCAGCGAGGACACGAAGACTGAGAGACATCCCACGAGAACGAACATGTTGTACGTGCCCATACAGGACCGCCAATACGGGACAGGGAAGACGAGGATTGTCCCGCAGACGAAGGCGACGGGGACGAGGGCGGCGCCAGTCATCTATGAGTCAGAAAAGACGAGAAAAGGGGAGAAGAAGAAGAAAGGGAGAGAAAGGAAGACATACATCTCTGTACGAGTCCTGCAAGTAAGCCAACAACATGTCACACATGCCTCCCTGACCACCGCCCATAAACGCTGCACCAACGGCGTTCAAGATCCAGGATTCACCCTTGGCGATGGTGAGACCGAAGAAGAAAATCCCCGCCACCATCGATAGCGCAGGGATGCAGTACAGATACAGACGCATCTCGGGCTCATAGATCCCGCCGTTGCGTTTCGCCAGACGGATGAGAAACAGATCAATGATAGGACCGCCGAAGAGAGCACCCAGCAGACTGCCGATCGCAGTGGGGAGGTTCATGTTTCCGATCTGGATGGTTGAGAACAGATACGGGCTCTCCGAGTACAAGGTAGACTGGTTGATGACCAGGATGGCCAGGCAAGCGATATTGAAGCCGTACTGGACGGCCGTGAACGCGACGACGGCGAACTCCATGAGAATGGCCACGGGTTCCTTGTAGTTCATGATAAACTGGGACCATTTGAGTACCTTGGCAGGTTGGACGAATGGGTGACGTTCGAGATAGCTGCGCATAGGGATCGAATGGTCGATCTCGACGAGTCTGGTGGGTTGTCGCGTAATGAGTCGGGCGATTCCATCTCAAGGGCACCGGCCTCGGCAGCTTTGACAGCAGCACTCAAGCTACGACCATCATTCCCACCTTGCTGACGTATTGAAGGCTTCCATTTGGACTCTTCGAGAATGAAGATCAATAGGACAGCGGTGATGCCCATGAAGATGGCACACCACCAGAACGACCACTGCCAGCCTTGAGAGACAGCAACATATCCCGAAGCCACAGGATCCAGGCAGTTCTACATCCTAATTAACCATTTGAAGGTCCATGCCAGACAATAGGATACAGGCTTACACCAATAGTCACTATGACGAGGTAGATGCCGTTCATCGTCCCCCGCTGGTGAACATAAAACAGATCCGCAACAGTGACCTGAAACAAGGACTCGCTGACCGCACCCGCCAGACCGGCCACAAGCCTGGGAGCCGAACAGGTCTTCCTTTGTCTTCATCTTTGCCTGCCAGATGGCAACGGCAAGGAGAATCAGGGAGGTGACGATATAGACCTGGCGACGCCCGAAGCGCGACGCAAAGGGGACAAAGAATTAGCAGCCGACTGACAAGGCCGCGAAATTGGTCGCATTCGTATTGTCAAGCAGCGTGAAGCTGAAGCCCCGGTCCTCGAGCAGGTCCTCCCAGACGGGAGTCATCACATTCAGCCTATACAATCAATGGACATGGAGTACGAGTATGACATAAGATCCATCTTGCGTACCCCGCGAAACACATGATTGTGTACAGACATAGCAAGGACATTTGGACTGTTTTACGACTAGCTGACCAATTCTATTAACGAATTTTCGTTAAAAATGGCCAAAAATAGAGGGGGGGAGAGGGGTGAAGGAAGGGAATCCCCGCCAATGGTTCATTCGGATCACTCGTCGGCTGCGGCGATAGGATCAGATGTTGGTTTTGCCGGTCCTCGAGACGGACGGTCCCGGGAGGAAATTGGTTCATGGTGATGTTTTGATTGATAGAAAGAGAGAGAGAGAGAGAGAGAGAGACGGATGAAAGGAGAAGATGAAAGAGAGGGAAAGGAAAGGGAAAGAAGATTTTTTCCCAGTAAGATGGAAGATGAAGTGAAATCATTTAGCAATACCTCCGGACCTGCAGCAGGTACAAGGATGTTTTGCTGCACTCCGAGTCATGCCCGCCGGCCTTTTCCCGAGAGTACAGAAAACCTAGGCCTTACGAGATGGCCTGTTCTGGAGCAAGGCTGGCTCGAATGCCGAGCCAGATTCTCTCGCCCGGATTAAGCCGAGAGACAAATGGACTATATCATCTCTCCTCTGGACGAAAGCTGGGGGCCGGAGGGAAGGGAAGGGAGGGAGTGTGCGTTTGTCTTCCAACCATCCTTGAGTTCTTCCCAACCTCGGATATTCGCTCATTAACCACTCAAGATGGCCACGTCCTCGGCGTACGACAGCTACAACTCCGGCACTGGGCTGCTGATCACTCTTTGGACACTGTCCGTTGTCTCCGCCATGTTCATTGGGCTCCGGGGGCTCGCGAAATGGAAGATCGGCCATCTGAGCTCAGATGATGCCGTGATGGTCGTCGCGCTGGTAAATCCCCAAGCTCTTGTCCTGTGTAAAAAAAAAAAACCATTCAATCTCATGCACGGCAGGTGTTTTTCATGGTCGGCTCAGCAACCGCGACGGTTGCCGTTGATCACGGCCTGGGTCACCGCTACACCTCGATCCCACATGCGCGCGCAGTCAAAGCCATCATATTCTATTGCGTTACCGGAACGATGGGCATCTTGTGCGGCACCAGCGGCCGCGTCTCCTTCATCCTCTATGTGCGACGATTGCTGCCGCGGAATTCCATCATCCAGCATGTCTTCTGGGCGTTGGTCGCGGGCCAGATCGCCATCAATGTCGTCTCTATCTTTCTTATGTTTTTCGAGTGCGGGGGAAACGTGGCGGCTGTCTTTGACGCCGGCTTATCACAGACCAAGTGTATGAGTCGATGGATTCAGATCGACTATGGTTACTTCCAGGGGTGTAAGTGAACACCCTCTTTACTGAGAGTCTCCAGTGAATAGTTCTCTCTCTAACCATGAATAGGTTTCAACACGGCCTGCGACCTCTTTCTCGCCGTCTATCCGACGTATACCTTCTGGAGTCTGCAGCTCAAGCTCCGGGTGAAGATTGCCCTTGCGTGTCTCCTCGGGTTAGGCTTGTTGTAAGGACAAATCAATTCCCACACTAAACTATTTCTACAAGACTGAGACTAATGAAAACCCAGCGCTATGATTGCTTCCGTGGTAAAAACGGTGCTGATCACCACCATCGCCAGGACGTCCGATCCCACCGTCGACCAAGTCACCCTGCTGCGGTGGGTATACATCGAGGCGGCGATTGTGATCATCACGGCGTCGATTCCCTGTTTGCGGTCGCTGTTTGTTGTCGCCGTGGCGAATCTGTTCAACGCTTCTACCAAGCAGAAGGCCGCAACCTACGGACTGCGCAGTGGTCGGTACAGTCGACACCTTGACGAAATGGAAATGATGTACGACGAGACGCCGGCTCAAATCCTGCAGAGGGGCGGTGGGATCATGAAACACGTCGACGTGGTGGTCCGCGAGGACCCAGCCAGTGCAATATTCTGAATATGTATTATACCCTTTGATACTATGTACTAATGAAGCATTCGGCGTAATTTCGGTTCTGATCAAGTCTACAGTACTATGTACTACACAATTGTTCGGCTTGTGTACTTCGTACTCGTATGCGTACGAAGTAGTAACTACTATGTAGTTAGTAGTCAGTTAACTATGAAGTAACTAACTAATTAGACTAATTAGTATGTAGTAGTGTGAAAATTCTGATCCCTGCTCAAATCTCTAGCCCCTGTCAGCCATCTCACTGACTAACTATAGAGCTCGGACTTACTTTGCGAGTCATTGGGCCAGGGAAGAGGGAGATCAGGGCATATCACGGTGACGATGTGATCAGCCCATACCTGAACGAGTGGGGGGGGGGGAATCCTTTCTGACGCGTCGTCGCTTGTAGATCCTGTATTTAAGAATACTTACTACAGTCGTAGTCACTGAACTACTGTCTTATACCATGTGTTGTGGCGTCCCGACTATTCCGTAGAGAGGTACAGTCGGGTCCGAGCACGAAGGAAATCTCTTTACTGCATATGCAGTGCTTATCTTCAAGTAGGGCTAGATTATGAACTATATACCAATCAGACCTCTGCTGAGGCCTCTGACTACTAGACTTGGCGGCTGGTCGTTACTCCGTACACAGAACGCACGTACGGAGTAATTCGAGTTGATAATAACTATAGAATTGCTATTGTTGTTATTGTTATTGTGATTTCGGAAATCTCGGAACGCACGGTGCTCGCACGGCCATCAATGATATAGATCTTAGATTAGATATACCAGTCATGCCTATAGATATATGTAGGCTGTATTTACTACCTCTAAATAAATATAATATACTAGTAATTATACCATGAAATCTCGATTACCTCTAAGATCGAGTGCTGTCGGAAACTTCCGGGTATGACTCCACGGTATCTCCATCCGGAGTCTCCGTACTTACTCCATAATGAACAACTCCACAGAGTATGGCCTGACCCTGGTAACATGACAGGGAATGTTTCGTCTGCTCTCCTTCTTTATCCAGTTAGACATGCTGACACAGTGGCTATGCGTCACCCACCCATGCTGGGCATCAGTGGGGGTGAAATTAGTGAGCTACTAATTAGTTGAATGGATTTGTCACAGGGCTGATGGTCGTCTCGGTCTAGACTCCGAGAATGTTTGATCTAACTAGAGGGTGGTCAGCTTGTTACTATACTTGGTGAACACTATGATATATCTCGGCATGTCTCATCGGCTGTCAGAGATCTAAGCACAGTCCGTAGTACAGATCAGATGGAGATCGTCTGTCTCATAGTAAATCGGTATCTTACAGGAAACCATTGTCTTATAGTAAACTGTTGTCCCAATGCCAAAGGTCGTCAACCCCCAGGACAGAAAAATCGAACAGAGAAGCCGCACCCGCGTCGATCATGCCCTATCTGTGATCAGTGCGAACTCGGGTTGGGGCTCAATAAGGGGGTAGGGGGTAGGACACCACCTACCCAGGGGTCATCCGGGGACTCTGTATCTTCGCCTGTCTGCGCAGGGGGCATAGCTAGCCACGATGGATCTGGATGATACATGTTCATAGGATCGTGAAAGACCTGCTATTATCGGATCTTTGTCAGTATCTAGTGAGCAGAAAAAAAGAAAGAAAGAAAACCTCGCGGCAACAGTACCTTGTCGGTTGACTCCCTTTCGTTCTGTGGGGATGCCGGCGACGTCCACCCAGCTAACAGGAGTTCATGGCAGCGTTGTGACGCTCGATTGCTTGCTTCCCGGATGAACGCAATGACCTCTCGACTCGCGGCCGGGTGGGCCTGATCCTGCTGCAGACGGGAAAGATGCCAAGTCGCGGAAGCCAGGGCCATGTTGAGAAAGACTAGAGATTTGCATGCTCGCTTCTCGGTCTGGACTTTGTGTTCAAAATACCGAATCGTATTCTCCACTCGCAGGAGGACGGCATCGTTCTGATAGCAGGCGGGGGAATTGGCGTGTAGCAGTCCTGGCAGAGTCGGTCCTATGCCTGGGAGAGGCGAGATGGTTTCATCCTCCGATTGCAGGCGGCACTCGAGGCAGATCATCAAGGCCGCATGGAATATTTCATCACAGAACATCCCTCCCCGAAGTCGTAACAGGTAAGGGTAAGCCGGGGGGGTGTCCGGATCTAGGGTTGAGGACGCATCCAGTTGAGCCAACAGGGCAAGACTGGCATCCCGACAGATCATTCGCGAGTAGAGAAACCGTTCATCCGGAGTGTCGCAATAAGCAAGCACAAAGGGGCGATGTAGAACCAGGAGAACGCGGTATGTGAGGAAGCGAAAGAGGGATTTCTGGAAGTCGGAAAAGGGCCCGTCACGACCGGGAGCTTGATCGATCCGCAGCCCGGGCGGTGCTTTCCGCAGATCTCGAAGAAGTTCCTTACTCAGTCTCAAGACCTCGTCATATTCTAGATGCATGTTGATACCATTGACGGTTTTGGAGATGTTCATTCTCGCAGGTAAGGTATAGGACAGCGCGATCTGAAAGATATTCCCGGTTGTGCCTTCGTCGTCGTTATTGTCATTTCCTTCATCGTCTTCGTTGCCGCCGCCCTCTTCTATGTCTACCGATGGAAGGGGACAGTCAAACTCATCACAGGATATTGACGGAGGCACGCCATTATCGAGCGAGGTCTGGAGGTCAAGTTCGATGATTGTCCACCATAACCGCCGTCGAAGCGCCGCGCAAGGTTTTGAGACTTTGGCAAACTTGGAGGGGTCACGATGCAAACCAGCGGCCATAGCTTCTCGCAACAGGGCACTTGCGCTGATCCATGCGAGGTCACCCCCGTACGCAATAGCCTGCCGCGCGATCAACAGCAGACATTTGATCTGAATCATGTCGAGGCTGAGCGAGGTATAGCTGTTTGTCGACAGGATCCAGGACAGCGTTGCATAGATCCAGCCGTGGCCAACATGGGCGATTGACTCGGACGACAAACTGCCGACGCATGCCATGAGAGCCAACAGCTTTGCAACAAAGGCATCAGGAGAGCCTAGGTGCTTCTCGCGACCCGTCCAAAAGGCTTCGTATTCCTCGCGGAATCGGGGGATGTCAAGCACGCAAAACGTAGTCGCAAAGGTCGACAAGTACAATTGAACAAGCTCGTCCGCCTGCTCACGTGGCGGGATCAGTTCCTCCAGCCGGGATGCAGGAAGCTGCTGGCAAATCTGGGTGTGGTCCTGGAGCTGCGTCTGGATCTGTTGCTTCAGCCGTTTCATCGACTTGTATACGGCGTGATCTACGCCAGGACACTTCGACTTGGTTTGACGGTAGGTCTCCAGATAGGCCATGATATCGGTGAACTAGACAAGAGCGGTTTACATTTGATCTGTGCGCAATTACAGATGGCATAAATCAAAGTGTCTTACCATCACCAGGGTCGGGACCCAATGGCTCCTGCCGAAGAATCTGGTACGCCCCTCCTTCCCACGGAAGCATATTTTCGGAAGCGATTCGAAGAAGCCCTTGGTGCTTTTAGTGTCTGGTACGCCATTCAATATATCAGCCGCAGCTGCAGCCTGAGGGGGGTTGCTTTGCGATGCCTCGGAGGAGGAGCAGTCGTCCGGCCTCGTATCTGCCGCTGGAGCCGTCACGGACACAACCACGCCGTGGTCGTTCTCCTTCTCCAAAATTGGCAGATAAGAACACGAGTTCTCCGAGCCGGATTTAAGGCACTGGTTACACGGACTGAGCCGGTTACACTTGACCTTGCGCCTGCGGCACCGCTCGCACGAGAGTGGCGGCCGGCGTCGGCGACTCTGTGTCGCGGCTGGATGCGGGTTCACCCGCATGATGCTGTATCTGGCGCTCATTCTGGCGTCCATCGGAGGCAGATTCGGAGTTTCGTATCAGCAGCGTGGAGGAAAGTCCGCGAATTTGTTAAGAAAGACGTCGTTGGAGGCAACAATAATGGAGCAGGCAGAGTCCGTCCCTTCGGAGTCACGGGAGCCGTCGGCTCCGAACTTTACCGGATTGGGAAACAGACATATCCGCTCCAGACAAATATATCAAGAGTCCTCACCAAGACTGGACAGGATGGACATCTTTCTTCATTTAGCAGAAGAGAAACGCTCGTTTGAATCATGGATGACCAATCTAAAGACAGATCTCCCATCGTGGAGGAGCAGGGTTGCCCCCAGCCTGCTCCGCCGAAGTTCCCTGAAGGTGGCCTGCGGGCATGGCTCGTCGTGCTGGGTGCCTGGTGCGTGTCGTTCAGCTCTTTTGGGTATTTGAATGGCTATGGGTGGGTGTCTTGATGGCTCTTGTTTTGTGGTTCCAAGAAGATCGACTGCTAATCTCTGAATGCGGATAGAGTGTACCAGGATTATTATACGAAGCATCTCCTCGCGGGAGAAGCGTCATCGACGATAGCCTGGATTGGATCTGTACAAGTGTTTTTCCTCTTTGCCGGCGGTATAGTGGGAGGTCCATTGTTTGATAGATTTGGCGCTGTGGTATGACATCCTTCGATGATGATGGTGATGATGGTGATGATGATGATAAGAAGAGAACTGACTGGTATTTACCTTGCAGATCTTGTATCTTCCTTGCATGTTGTCTGTCTTGTCGGTCATGTTGACCTCGCTCTGTACGAAATACTACCAGCTGATGCTGGCCCAGGCGATTCTGGGCGGCATCGCCAACGGGACCGTCTTTGCCCCGTCGATGGCCTGTGTTGGTCACTACTTCCACGCGCGACGAGCCGCCGCTCTGGGCGTGACAGTCTCCGGGTCATCTCTAGGAGGTGTATTGTTCCCCATTGCGATCAGCAGGATGCTTCGGAACCCGTCCCTGGGATTCGCCTGGACGGTACGCATCATGGGGTTCTTGATTCTCGTTTTGTTGTCAATCGCCTGCGTGGCCATCAAGGGCCGTCTTCCGCCACGAGCAGGGAAGATCTTATTGCCTCGCGCTTTTCTGCACTTACCATACACACTCATCACCTTTTCCATATTTTTCATGATGTGGGGTATGTTCACTCCGTTCTTCTACCTGCCGCAATATGCCCAGCTGCATGGGATGAGCTCAAATCTGTCTTCCTATGTTCTTTCCGTCCTCAACGCAGCATCATTCTTTGGTAGGGTTCTCCCCGGGTTTCTGGCCGACAAGATTGGCCGATTCAACACCCTCTGCGTCGAGGGGATCGTGACCGGCATTTTGCTCCTGTGCTGGCCGGCATGCAAGTCCAACGCATCCATCCTCGCATTTGGCGCCCTGTACGGTCTGTTCTCTGGGGGTATCGTCTCGTTGATGTCCCCGTGCATCGCGCAGGTTACCCCCGATCCACGCAACATGGGGACCTACCTGGGGATGGGAATGACCATTGTCGCCGTCGCCGGTCTGACGGGCTCCCCAATCACCGGGGCACTGATCGAGAATTCGGGCTCATACACTTCGGCAGCTGTTTTCTGTGGCGTGGTGGTGCTATTCGGAGTTGTCCTGACCTTTATCGCCAAGATCAGGCTTGACAAGAAGCTGTTTGCCCGGGTGTAAAAGTAGTCTACCATTGCACATAATCAGTCCAATAGACATATAACTAGTTCCCCATAGAATCGAAACTCGCACCTCTTCTCAGTCCCTTGGATTCTCCCTAAATCCAAATCAGTAGCACGGTCAGTGAGAATAGATTGTAAAGCGAAAGTATGATGATTCGATAGGCGCAACATGATCAATCTCAGGGCATAGCCAAGCCCCAAGCATGGCACAGCTGGCTGGAAACAAGAGGCAGATGGCAGAGGTTGAATCTTGACGTTGGAGATGAGGCATTTTCACGCTCTTTCCTTTCTTATGCCACCATCCCATGTGACCATGGCCTGAATCACATGACAGGAGAGTAGAAATGAAAATCCTTTGCAAATTCTGTTTTTCAATATACAGAGTATTATAATTGATACAGTACAGAGTATACTTAGTACCTATTAAGTAGGTAGATACTATAGTTACTGGTAGTAGCTATATATATTGACTCGAATACTATCGTATATACGAAAAACAAGAAACTCATGAACATAGAGTAATAAGAACAGATATCAGAGTAATAATAGAACAATAGAAGAATAATCCAAGAATAATAAATATATATCTTAACCAATAAATATTCGAATTGCAGCGATTTTCTCTATTGATTTCCCGATTTCAATTTTCCCCTCGCTGTGCCACGTGACTCCCTCTCCGCCCTCGACGTGATCCTCGCCTCGTCTTCATCCCATCCACCAGAAGTCGACCTTGACAGCTTACGGGCATCATGCGTCGCCCTGGCACACCTGCTTCTCCATCTTAGACATCGATACCACGCCCGCGCCGAGGCAGATCCGGCTTCATCCTCCTCCGCCGCCGCCATGGCGTCTTCCTCCGTGCTCGACCGCTTCCTGAGCAGCCTCGCCGACTTTGTCAAGACCCGCGACGGGCCTAAGCTGCAGGACTTTCTGCAGATCGAACCTCCGCTGCCTCCTATCTACACGCAGATGGTCGACGAGCTGCGCCAGCGGTACCCGGCCGACGATCCGCAGAGCGACGCAGCGCTGCTGCGCCGCTGCGAGGCCCTTGTCAGTGGCCCGCGGTCCAAAGGCGGCAGCGGCGGCAGCGGTGCCTCTACCTGGACAGCGTTTCCTACCTTTGTCAAGCTGTACTTCACCTTCCTGCGCGACGTCAATCTCGAGAACCTCCTGGAAACGTATAACCTGCTCAAGGCGCTCGTCAAGTAAGTCGCATGCCCGGGGGATCCCGTCCCATCTCTACGACTGCGACTCTGATTCATTCCGCTCTCCAGCCAATGTGTCCTGGCGCTCGGTGACAGCCAGATGGGCGTTATTGTCTTGCCGACCGTCCTATATCTCTCCAAGGTTCTCGCCAAGTTGGCCATGGGGCTCGATCGCCGACCGGAGCTGATTGCACACCTGCTGCGACTGGAAGGAGGCTCGGAAGAGAACGTGGAGAAGGTCACACTGGTCGAGAAGTCGGCTAACGTTGTGCGCGAGGCGTTCATCAAATGCCTGACCGATCGCAGCGGAACGCCCGGCGTGCATGGGAAACCGGAGGGCAAGCGGCTGGGCATCTACCTGATGGCCAACCTGTGTCTGAAGCTGCTATTCCAGGTAGGTCGGAAAGAAAGCAGATCGGTGTGCAGAAAGCAAGCGTTGACGAGGTAGTGCGGAAAATTACGAAACGCGGAGCAGATGTTTGCCAGTATCAGCGCCCAATCGCCTCCCCTGACCTACTTTCCGGCCTCGCAGCGTGTCACCTATCTCTACTACCTCGGACGATACCTCTTTTCGAACAACCTCTTCTTCCCTGCGCAGATCGCCCTCCAGGCTGCCTACGACCAGTGCCATCGACAGGCACTCAAACAGCGGCACCTCATCCTCACCTATCTCATCCCTTGCAACATCATCATGGGCCGGTTCCCGTCTCGACAGTTGCTAGAACGACCAGAAGCCCAAGGGCTGGCGAACCACTTTGTCCCCGTATGCCGGCTCGTCGCCCGTGGCGACTACATCGCCTTCCGCCAACACCTCGCCGGCGACTCCCCTGCCACCGAGTGGCTAGCCCGCAAGGGCGTCCTGCTCCCGCTGCGCAACCGTTGCGAGATTCTCGTCTGGCGCTCCCTCGCCCGCAAGGTCTTCATCCACGGTGGCTTCCACGGCGATCCGGCTCCCCAGGCTTCGCGCGGACCCCCGCCTTTCCTCTACCTGCATAAACTGGAAGCCGCCGTGCGGTGGCTCCAGTCCCAACACAGTGCTTCGCCCTTCAAACCACTCTCAATGAATGCCAAGCCAGGAAACCAACCCAGTCACAGCAAATACGGCTCGCAGATAATTTGCAAACCTGCAGACCCGGACTTTGCAGGGCTTATTACCAACGCCTCCCCAGCTCTGCCGACCCCCCCGGCAGAAACGGCAGAAGATCCCTTCTCCAAATACGCCGACTACCTCTGCCCCGAGGGCTACTTTGACGCACAAGGGACATATCGCGCCAACGCCCCGGGGACACTAGTCGACGGAAGGCTCGACACGGACTACACTTCTCTCGAACTAAACCCGTACCCGGACCGACCCGACCAAGGGGGAGAAACGCAAGAGTCGTCGCCAATGATGGACGAGATCGAATCCATCCTCGCCTCGCTATTGACCCAGGCCCTGATGCGCGGCTACCTCACACACCGCAACCCGCGCTTTGCCATCCCCGGCGCCCGCCTCAAGGGCGCCCTCCCCACGGGATTCCCCCCGGTCTGGAGCACCATCTACGCGCGCGAACGCGACGACGCCCTCGTCCCGGGATGGGTGCAGGTCCCGTCGCCTGAGTCTGCTGCTGCGCGGGCCAACCCCTTTGCTGCGGCGGTGGCGGGCGGGCGTGTCGTCAATCTATCGGGCGCGAGGCCCGCGGGGGCTCAATAACTTTTTCCCCCCCCCCTTCACTTTGAATAATCTTGAGATACCTTAGATACTTGATACCTGATACCTAGATACATTAGATACACTGTTAGGATACCACTTGGTCGTGCCGATGAAGTTGGCATATACTACAACTACAGAATTGATCGTAATGGCTAGAAGGGTACTCTGTAGTCTATTCCAATATAGTAAGTATACGGAGATATAGGAGGCTAGTTATGACACCTCCACAATCCTCCCCTCCAGTCGAGGTGCAATACCCGAGGTCCACGCCGGGGTAAACTCCTCGTCGTCTTCGTCGCCGACAATGTCGCGGTCGCGGTGATGCGACACGCCCGCCAGCCGCATCCATTTCCGAGTGACCAGCCTTGCGAGGCGCAGGCGGCGCTCCTCTTCTGCCGCTGAGCAAGCCGGTTGCGTGACGTAGTTGACTGTCGGGAGCGGCGAGACCAGCACGTCCGGGTCGGAGTCCGAGTCCGAGTCCATTGCTGTTGTCTCTTCGTCTTCCAGGTGGGCGTCTTTCTCCGGGAACCGGCCGTAGTAGTAGACTGATCGACCGCGTCGCTCTAGAGACGGCCGTTGTTGCTGGTGTGTGAATTTCTTTTCTGAGACGGGCGACGATTGCGTCGACGGGGGTTTCAGCCATCCATCGCTGTGCAGGTTGCGGTGCACGGATCCCCAGTGTCGACGGAGACTGGCGCTCCAGCGGCGCCAGCGGCCTAGCACCTTCAGACTTAGAAAGTATTGGCGTAGGATGGTGCTGATCAGGACCCCGTTCTCTTCGCAGACGATCTCCTCGACCGTCCCGCCCTCGGACCGCACAAGCAGCGAAGTATACCCGTCCTTGCCGCGACCCATGTACCCTCTCGTCGCGAGCAGGTAGTCGCGCTCGAAGCAGATGGGTTCCCCCCCGACAGTGGCGTAGGTGAGGCGTGCCCCCGGGGGTGCATCCGGCCGAAACCCGTACCGGATGTTGGAGACCTGTGCGAATCGGCCTTCTAGCGCGGGCAGCTGGCTGACTCCGTTCTCCAGGGCGTCGAAGAGTGCCCGCCCGCTGACGCGCAGAAGAACCACCGGATCCTCAAAGGGGAAGCAATTCATCAGATCCTTGAGCCGTAGTATGCCTGGCGGGTATATTTGGTCGCCGCGGATGGTCCCGCCTGCCATCATGGCGCAGTCGGCCGCATGGTAGAAGCGCATGAGATCGCAGACGAAATTGCCCAGATTCGACTCGCGCTGCCGGACAGTCGAGAAGCGGCCGTCCAGCGGCGTGACCGTGTAGCCGACCGGCTTCTCTAGCTTAACCTTGAGGGACGACGTCAATTTGGCCACCAGGGCGACGCTTGCCGGATCCTCAGGCAGGGACCGCACAATGTCCCTGCGCGTGATGTTGAAGTCCCACGAGGCCCCATCAGATCTTCGCCACGCCTCGATGTAGCTGAGCTGCTTGAAGTCTGTTCCCGAACGTAGGATGTGCGTTCCATTCACCACCATGTGTCCGTAGAAATGGTCGTGGCCGCCGAGAATAAGATCAACCGTACCTGCGGGCAGCAACTTGGCCAGCTTCATATCGTTGGGCTCGCGCTGGTGCGTGAGGGCGATGACGATCTCCGCTCCCTGTTGGCGAAGTTGAGGCGCCAGTTCCAGCGCGGTTTTCGAGGCGGATCGATAAATAAGCCCGGGAGGAAGGGAGTTGATTGTCTCCAGCCTTGTCTGTCAGCACGGTCACCTCTCTCTCTCTCTCTCTCTCTCAGTTGATCAAATTGCTATGTGCAGACAGACCATTCCCTTTCCCCCAGTCCAATGACGCCCACTTTTACGCCATTCGAGGCAGTCAACATCACCGTCTTGAGACAGTTGGCGATCGGCTCCTCCTCCCCCAGTGCGGGGTCCAACACATTCGCCAGCAACCAGGGGAACTTGCACTGCGTGCGCAGATGTCTGAATTGCGCGACCCCAAAGTCTAGGTCGTGGTTCTAAGAAGACAAGAGCAAAATCAACCATCACGTCAGCATTTTGGCTTCCCCTTCCCCCATCCGCGGGCTTCCGCAAAACAGTACGAGAAAATGCGGTTTACATACTCCCACACAAGCAACGTCCGTCCCCGCATTGTTCAGAAAGGGCACCATGTGTCTTCCCTTGGTCACCGTGCTTTCCAGGCTGGGGTTATAGACATCCCCCGAGAAGAGAGTCAGGATCCTGGGCTGCGAGACGAATTGGGGTCCATCGCGGTAGTAGTTGATCACCGACTGAAAGCGGGGGACCCCGCCGATGGGTTCTGCAGACCCAGGTCTGTCAACGGCGAGGACATGATTAGCAAAAGGATTAGCAAAAGGAACTCCTTGATTTCACAGCAGGGAAGACAAAGAAGACACACTCGACATGGTAAACGTCGTTGAAGTGGATCAAGCGTAGGTCTGGTCCGTCGGTACGGTCACAGGAGTGGGTGATGGAAAGGCCGTCGGTTTGTATACCTGCCATCTTTCTCCCTCGCAGAGACACGACAGCCAGAAGATACTGCGAGCAGTCAAAGTGACTGTGAGAGATGTGTGGGAAGGAGGACAGACAGACAGCAAGAGAACTGAAATGTTACACGCGAGGGGAAGAGAATCTGTGCCCCTGGAGGGGTCGGCCAATGACCGCCTCAGTATTAATCGCAAAGGTACCTAAGGTAGTTATCGATAAGAGAGACCTGTTAGGTACCGATGAGATCACAGTAGAAAAGAGAAGATTTTGCTATCCCAAGGTCTGTACAAAATTGAATTTAGTGGCTAATTATACTGGTCGTAAGTTTTGTCCGAGTGGTATATGAAACAGAGCTGGGCAGTTCCGCAGAGGGTAATATATCCAAAAAAAAAAAAGAATCATTGATTCATGCAAGCGGGTGGGTATAGAATCATCAAGTGGTGATGAGAGAAGGGTTGATCGGAACATGATTTCAATTTTCCCTGAGGCTCCCGGCCAGGAATGGCCTATGAATACATACATATCGAGGCATAAATCGGTAGGCGGATCAATAAATACGGGGGATAAAGAGGTGTGGATGAAAATCTCGGGATCGTCAATGACAAGTAGGGAGTGGCCAGGGAGTGGCCCGCCCGCTCACAATGGGCGACGCTCAGTCACTGTCCATCGTCGTTTCATCGAGCCATCACGCTCCTGCAGCGTGGGGGCGCTGCCCCAGAGTCCTCGCTGCGACAGGGTCCGATGAGGCAATTGCTGCCCCCAGGAGGAATCGTCAACCGGGTCGCTATCGACAGGATCCACTCCGTGGTCCGGCTCCGCGAGGTTGCCAGATGATTTTGGTCGGTCGCCAAAGTTTGGCACAATGTCATCCGCAGGGTCTATCACTGTTTCACTGCTGGCAGAGATGGAGCCCCAAAGACCAGACGCCCCGCGAGGGGCGGTTGATGGTCGCATGGCGAGCGACCAACTGCGACCACTAGGAGCATGAGGGATAGATGGACCGATCATGAAATGGTCCTGTGACAATGTTGATCGAGCTGCGAGACGATGACGATACGACGAAATGGGTGATGAGGAGTAGGAACCAGAAGACTGCGAGGCTGCCATCGATGGCAGCTGGGCTGGGTTTCCTCCAGCTCGCAGGTGATCACTGGAGGCTACCAGTTTTAAATCGTAGTCATGAGAAATCGACAGGTGAATAGAACCTTTTCTCTGATGACGCAAGGGCCGATGTTGCTGATGATCATTGTTGTTGTTGTTGTTGTTGTTGTTGAGGTGGTGGTGGTGATGGTGGTTATGGTTATTGTGGTTATTGAGGTGGACGTGGTGTTCTTGGTGTGGATGTTGGCGGTGGTGGTGGTCAGACAGCGTGTCTGAGCCCGAGGGTTCAGAGGAATCTCTCCTCACGGCCATGGTGAGCGAAGCCATTCCAATGTCGAGGAGAACGGGATGGCCTGTCAAAGCTCCGATCAACGCATTACATCCAGCGCCATGAGTGATGATGATCAGAACTGTATCGGTGGAATCGTCCTCCTCGTCCTGCGAGGATTTGGCATCGTCGGTCCGGCTATACCAATCGATCATGTTCTGCAGCCCGCTACGGAGGCGCATGTGCATGGTGCTCCACTCTTCTCCATGCTGGCCGCCATCTCCCCAGTTCTGAGGTTCGCGCATGCTGTCCCAGCGATAGTCGATATCGACACATGACTCTCGCGCGTGAGTGACATATCCCGCGGGGATGGGGTGTGACGACGAGACGGCATAGGTGGGAGTGGGCGGCACATATGCGCCATCTGTGATCACGTTCAGCTCAGTGTTGATTTTACTCAGGAACCCCTTCGCTCGTGGATTGTTCACGGGGCTAAGGTGAGTATCGTGACTGCCGGCGCGGGTTCTCTGCCCTTTGCTCCCCAAGCTAGTAGTAGTAGTAGTCGCAGCAGTGGAAGAAGAAATGGGCTCTACTTCCAGCGCCTCTTCATCGAAGACCGTGGGCATGGGGCTTGCCCGACTACCCCAGCCCCCCGGGAAGTATCCGGGAAGAGGCCGGTCGGGGCCCTCCGTAGGTCTCGCCATCTCCCCTTCGTGGCGGAGTAACTCCTCCTTGGCCGCGGCCACCATCCTTTCGGAGTTGGGTGGTGGGGTGATCTGGTCAAAGTAATCAGGTGACAGCCACTCGCCTAGGAAAGCATCAACCCGTAAAAGGCAGCGATGGCCACTCGGGGTTGGCCTCGCTCCCCCCGGGGCAGTTACGGGGCTCAAGTTGTCCGGGCTAAGGGGAGAGGAGCCGCCCACATCGAGTGGCCCATCCTCCGGAATTCCCTGTGTGACGGGGGGAGCACCGGCAACAGATGCATTGACCGGTAGCGAGCTCGAACGAAGCATCTGCGGGGCGGTTTCCGGAGCGCCATAATGTTGGCTGATGCCAGCACTAACGGCGATCGCAGTCTGGAGACAGCGAAGGTAGGGAGAGGTATGGATGATCACTTTGTGCTTGCGGGGGGGGCGATTTGTAGGCACCAGCAGAGCTTCGCGCCCCGCATCTTTCTTGCCGACATCATGCGATGGAGTATTGGGGTTTGATGCTTCCCGGGCACGCAACAGACTGATGATGCGCGCCCCCAGAGCACGAGACTGGTTCCAGCCTCCATACGTGAGGGGGGGATCGTAGGGGGTTGCAGAGGTCAAATGCCACTGTTTATCGACGGCGTCCAATCGAGCACCATGCCTAGAAAGAAAGGTTTCTATTAGCAATCAATTTCAGGTAAAAAAAGAGAAAGAAAGAAAGAAAGAAAGAAAGAAGAAGAAATAGCCCAATCGATAAAACAAGGGATGGAAGGAAGGAAAGGTGGAAATCCCACCAGCCAGGCAACCAACAATACAAGGAGACGCCCCCGAACTACCTACCGAGCGATGATAACCACCGCAGGCGGTTTCTCCATGGCGGCCGCCTATCGTATACAGTGGTTCAAGTGAGAGAAGTCGTAGGAGAAACAGGACAGGCGAGGGCGAGGCGAGTGAGAGTTATTTCACACGGGAAGAGGGGGACAGGTAGCTCCGTTTGAAGCTCCTCTCGCGGGGCAGGGATTAGAGGAAGATTTTCTTTCTCCTGACGCGACTAGAGTCTAGCAGCATCGCCTCCACAGCTGTTATCGTTGGACACGGGCCAGCAGTGAGGGGGTCCTCTAGCGGGCTGTGTGTGCAGGCTTATCCATTCATTGTTGAAGGGTGAGGATAGGCTGGGTTAGGGAGGTTTTTGGATTATTACTTGGTAGCCGACATGAAGTTTCTTTTTTTTTTTTCTCTCTCAGTTTGACGAATCTCCACCAGCTGCCAGCACATGTGATTTGCTTATATAAGAGATATCGCAATCTCCAGACTACGTCACATGACTCCGCAATCACATGTCAATCTCGAGACAAAGAGAACGAAATCCGACTCTGTCCTCCGCACATCCTACATATTTCTACTGCTCCAGATCTGCCCACTAGATGCAAGGATCCCTGCAGAAATAATCTTGTTTCCTATTCCCCTGCGACAAACGACGATCCGGCGGCAATTTCTCGGAGAATGAAGCATTGACAGCGCCCAAGTGGGTCTTGTGCAATGAATTTTTGCTTATCGCAGCGTTGCCCCTGTGGGGTATCGCGATGACGCTATCCCCAGTGCTTTAAGGGCCAGTGAGTGGTATTCTTACTACGACAGGGGTTGATGATCTGCGGTTTTAGAGTGTAATAGCTAGAGCTTATTGGTACTTGTGTCTAGGAGCCAAAAAATACATATACTACATATTCTATCAACAAATTCAACATATATCCTGGTCCACCGATGCAGTTTCGACTACCAACTCGTGGAATCTTGACAGTTCTTCCAGGGATTTGACCTGCCCGCTTGAATCCCGGATATCAGGGATACAGAAGTACGTGACGAGGAGGCCGACAAGCATGAAGAAGGATAAACTATTGGAGTCAGTATACATCCATCTCGGGAAATTGTTGGAGAAGGAGGAGAAAGAGGAGTACCATAACAAAGCGTATCCCAGCCAGTCTGGGACATGCTCCCAGTTCGCGTCATGACCGAAGCTCACGTAGTTGAGAAAACACTGCGCGATAATCGACCCCAGTTTCCCGGCGGCCGCAGAGATGCCGTGACATGTACAGCGGAATCGGGTGGGGAAAAGTTCTGCAGGGATCTTCATCCAGTTAGCAATGACCCTTTCCAACACAAGAAGTGGGTTGACAAAACGTACAATGTATGTGGTTGTATTGGGTCCTACATCGATGCCAAGTCAGTACTATAAATAAGGGAAAAAAAAAAAAAAAAAAAAAAAAAAAGAAGATGATGGCTGATGGTCATACCGAAATTGAAGAATATCTGCGATATAATATAGAGCACGATCAAGGCAGAAGAATCCTTGCTATCTGCAAGGTGCTTGAAAGAAGTTCCGATGACAATGGTCAAGATGAACAGCCAGAAAAACCCGTTCAGTTGGATGTTTCGTCGTCCAAGTTTGTCAATGGTGAGGATGGTGAGCAGACTCCCCACGACCTCACCGGACGAGACCACGACCATGCTTTGGTAGGAGATTTGAAGGAGATACTGGAACACACTGGTCTCGGGAATCTTGCTGCCGAACCAGATGGTGTTGACGATTCGGGGCGTGATGAGGCCGAGGCCGTAAAAGGGAAGGTCAAGGCAGAACCAACAAGCAGAGGTCGCAAGCAGAGCTCGGTAGGTTCGTTTGTTGGAAATGAAGACCCTGAAGTCTCTCCACATCGTTGGCAGGGATGGTGGAAGAGCAGATTCCGATGCGGCTAGCGACACCTGGGAAGGATCGCCGAGGGCCGGAGGTGGCATCTGCAGGGAATCAACTCGGGTGATCGAGTCCTGGTCATTCTGACAATGATCGATGCTGGGGTTAGAGAGCTCGTGATATTCAGCCGAGTCCCGGTTGTCCTGGCAATTGTCAATGATCGGGGCGGCGGAGGGCTCGTCATCACGATCTGCCTCATAGAAGTGGGAGACATCTGCAGCGGCCTGAAGGGTGTTTTTCGTGACTTCTGCTGTATACCGCGGCGATTCGATGATGGTCAACCGGAACCACATGGCGATGAAGGCTGGGACGGCTCCCAAACCGACGATGAGCCGCCAGATCGAGTCGACCGTTCGGATGCAGTCCGCTTCACAGGCCTCTGAAGAAGGATCGTTTGGCAGTTTATGGCGAAACCCGGTCACCGCGACGAGCGCGACAAGGCACCCGGCAAGCTGGCCCAGAGACTGACAGAAGAAGACCGCTGCCAGCATTCGACCACGGAATCGAGTCGGAGCAAACCTAGTACAGATTGTCAGGAAGGACAAGTCCTTATGAAAAAAAAAAAAAAACAGAACAAAAAAGAACGGGCATACTCGGAGCAAATGACGGCAGACAATGGATAGTCAGCTCCTAGACCTATGCCCATGACCAGGCGCCAAAAGAGAAGCACGGCGATGATGGACATGGAGTTCTCGGCTCCGGAGGACGCCATGGCGACTCCGAGGGTCGAGAAGACTAATATGACGAGCTCCAGTCCATACATCTTGCGCCGGCCCCAGATGTCGGCGGCCACGCCGAAGACGATCTGGCCCACCAAAGCGCCTCCAAGCGTGACGATACTCATGGCAGTTTGGTAGCTGTGTGGCATCCCGTCCCGCTGACCCCAGTAGACATAGCCGAGCATGGGAATGACCATGTTGACGGAAAATATCTGGGAAACAAACAGCCCGTCAGTGCAACCGCTCCACTTGAACCCTCAATATCCAGCGCTCACCGCATATGCATCTGTGAAGAAGCCGATGCCCGCCACCACCACCACCCACATCCACTCTCTGCGACGGGCATTCTCGAGGCGACCGATCATGTACTCATGTCTCTGGGCAAGCTGGACAAAATCAATCAGCCAGAGCATCTGCAGTCAGGAATCACGACTCACGGTGTGGTGGTGGAAGTCCTCATACTTCCTCCACGGATTCAAATGAAGCGTGACGCGTGGAATGATGGCCATAATTCGTATAGACGATGCTGTGGTGTCTCTCCTTGACCAAGGCACTCATGATGATCCCGTCCTTTTAATTTATTCTCGCTCGAGGCTACATGAACAGCCCCATCGTGCATCCTCGTGTTTGCTCCCGGGGGCGAGGCTGATGCGCCCAGCAGAGCCCCAAGGCGCTCCCTCTAACACAGGGGACGGAGAATATGCCTAGCCGCCATGGCTCATAGGGAAATAGTATTGCCCGTTACTACCAAAGGTATACTAGAGGCGTACTACATACAGGTACTTCGTAAAGGTGGGTACTAAATCGGCCGGTATCTCACCCCCCAAGCAGTTAGTCGTGGTACCTCCAGGCAAGGTACCTGCTTTTGGTGGGTACTACCCGTGCTGCGAGCCTGTGCCCAGGCATGCAGATGCTCCCATACCCCCCGAGTCCCATCCAGGGTCTCTGTACCACATACAGGTACACAGTACATACTTCGTAGACACTCTGTAGGGGGGGAACTAGGTAAGGTATCTAGTACTGGAGTACTAGGTACCTACCTAACTGAACCAGTAGGAAACCCCAGCAGGCAGCCTTGAATGACAAAAATACATCCGACACAGCAGATCGATCGCGCTCGACGTCTCCCTGCAGCACGTTCCTCTCAGAAATAACCCCATTGGCCCGGGGCAGCGTGGATTCTCCTTGGCTCCCCTGCATGGGACACCCCCTGGCCAGAGCCTCCCAGCCAATCGATCGGGACTGTGCGCGACCCGCGCCACCCCAAAGACGTTGACAGGTGACACCCACGGGCGCATAGCTTTCGGTGCTAAGGAAATTTCTGGGTCTTGATCCCCCCCGGCCGGTGAGCAGTTCGTTACTGCCTGCGAAAAACGCTCGCTGGTCGCCAAGGGGGGCCCAAGGGAACCCAAGGGAACCCAAGGGAGCCTGTATGAGGTATTATGTCCTACGTTAGTAGGTATGCCCCGAGAGAAATGGCCTGGCGTAGTCGCGTGCCTGCCACTGGCCGTGGATACACGTGTGGGCGGTGGTTAGCAAACAAGCTGCCTCCAGGCCACCGTGATCCCCTCCCTCGGGTACTTACCTACCTACCTACCTACCTAGTGGCTATACCGCTGTCGACGAGGAGTCGTACATGGCCGCTTGAGCTGAAGCTGTGAATGTTCGAGATCGGAATAGTCGTGTGCAGTCTCGTTGTGACTCTGATCGTTCTATATATCGTTCTATCCACCCCCCCTTACCCCACAGGAACCGTGCGGAATGAGCTTCGGATGGAGTATTGGAGATCTTATCCAGGGTGCCACCATTGCCTGGAACATCTATGAGAGTGTCGCTGATGGTCCCAAAAGTGCAAAAAGCGACTTTGCGGCCTTCAAGGAAGAGTTCTCCGTCGTCAAGGGTCTGCTGGCCCAGTTAGAAGATGCTCACGGCAAAGAGACCGCCTCAGGGGCTCACCTGGGATCCGGATACACCACGCTCGTCAAGGACTGCACCCGTTTCATCGACAAGCATAAACGCCTCGCCCAACAGTCAGAGTCGGTCACCGCCTCGGCGCGGGTTCGCATCCTCTTCCAACAAGTCACCTGGCCCCTCGAACGGGCGGAGGCTCAAAAGCTGCGCGAGGATCTCAGCCGTTATGTGAATATTGCGGTGATGAAAAACACGGAGCAGGCGCGCCTGGATAATCTGGAAATGCTCCGGACTCTGAAGTACGTTGTTGTCTCGAAGATCTTGAAGACTGCACTTGTTGCTCTCTGCCACGATTGCTGATCACGTAGGACGATGAGCAACCAAGTTTCTATCCTCCTGCGGCTGTGTCTACCAGATATGAATGATATGAATGATAACAACGCTTTGAATATGCATTTCCTGGAGCAACTTAAACAGCGCTTGCTGCTTCACGACAGTTTCCCCGCTATCGAAGAGGATGTACTCTGGTCGCCTCATGGACGACTCGAAAGCCCGGCAGCTCTAGACCGTATCCAAGGTACTTCACTGAAACTTGACCATTTGCTGATGCGCCGCAATACCAGTCTATCCGTCTCATCGCCCAGCCACCGACAGTTCTCGCCGATCCGCAGAGGAACTGTGGAGACCATCGATACCGATGCAACGATTGAGCCGCTGGTTGGCTTTCTGAACAAAATCGGCGGGGATGTCAAGGAGGCGCTTGGGCAGGCAGGTCTCGACTCCGACGCCGTGCCAGGTCAGCGCGCCTTTCAGACTCTTCATCACAACGAGGAGACGCAATCATTGAGCAATGTTATGCAAGACTGGGAGAATTTTAGCAGCTGGCTTGAATTCCAGCAGATGCATTTCCCTACCACCAAGCCGCCAAGGACTGAAGCAGAGCCCCCTCCCGGAAAGAAAGCTGCAAAGACAGCGAGGTCACCACCGCCCGTCATTCCTCCATCTCCTGATCCCGTGATAGAGCCGAGGCAGCGCAGCTACGGAACCCCAGTGGCTACAAATCATCCGATCGAAGTGTAAGAGTTTGTATTTAGACCCCGATGCTACGGGCTTTTTCTAACCGCTGTCCTTTTTCCCCAGTGTTTTCCCGCATCCTGTTTCACCCGACAAGCATCTCCATCGCGCCATTGCATGCAATATAACCATCTTTTTCAATTCGTATACACACGAGGCCGAGTTCCTAGAGGCCACGGAAGTGGGTGGACAAGCCAAAGTGACGCATCTGATGTACGACCAGCAGCCCGGAAAGTCAGCACAGACCTCTTTGATTCCGTACATCCCGAGCCGGCAGGTAAAAGGGGGCACAGCCTCACGTCCATACCGACTGTACTTCCAAGGTGGTCATCGATACAAGATCAACAAGAGCGGCAAGATCGAAAGAGGGTATATCTCGCCGGTCTATGTCTGTCACGACCAAGAAGGTAAGGACGCTGCTCTTACCACCCACTCATAAAGGACCCTCTTTCCGTGCTGATGATAACCATGATAGACTTCATGACCTTTCAAAGCATCTTGCTAGGCTGTAAAATCACATTCGACGCAGACGTGTGCCGCATCGAGACCGACGGTGGTGATACCCATTGCGACCTCGAAACTGTCCGTATTTTAGAGGACCCTGTGGCCAGCCGTCGTAGCATTGTCTACTTTGCCTCTCATCGAGGTGGACGGATGTTGCCTGGCTTCATGGACTGGCAAGGTAGGTTATGCTGAGCCCCGCGAGGACCAACCTCCCCCCCCTCCCGGGTTACAGGACACTGATCGTCACAGTGGCCGAGTTTGACGATCCTAAGAGGAGCAAAAAGTCCCTCAAACTTCCATTGCGGCAGGGGTCGTTAAGCCGCCGCTACTCGGTGGAAAGCACCATGACGACCTCGTCTCACGACTCGCGCACGTCCAAATCCGGCAAATCCGGGAGATCCGATCCCATGCGGTTCAAGGCATTGCACTTTGTCTTCCACAACGAGAAGGGTGAGTACTGGTACCTAGCTATGCGTCAATTGTGTTTCTTGTCAAAATGAAGACCTGCTCAACAGACCAGACTGCGAGAGATTTGAAAAGACATTGAAGGCACGGCCAAACAACCTACATTAGACACGACACTTTTCCCCTATGATATGGAATTGGGATGAGCAATGCTGCACCCGATAAGCCGTCATCCATTTCGAAACCCGCTGTGAACACCTGGACCGTCTTAAGACGACCTATCTGATAACGCGTCATCGAGACGCCCGTATATCCGTATACCCGAGCACCAGAACCTGCCGAGTCTATCTCCGTATATCCGCCTCTTTGTATATATCCGGGCGTGTCTGCAATGGCGCGTCGGCCTCCTGAGGAAATTAATTTTTGGCATTTTCTGGATGAAATATATCCCGGCACTATCGCTACCGATCTGAAGTTCTTGTCTAATGTGCAGTAATCCGACACCTGTCGTTAGTATCGTCATGTCTTCACGGCGGGATCTCGCCGAGCCGACAGATCCTGGTAAGGATGCTTGCCAATGCCGACCGATGCAGATCATAGACGCAGTCGCCCTCCATGACCTGTCAGGATAAACGCAAAGCAACCTCCCAGCAATCCTTTCCGACGGCTTTTCAGCCAGAATCCGACGGAACGCACTGGGCGGATCCGCCAATGTGATGTGATTGACCATTGCTGGGCCGCGTTTTCGGCCCAGACCCAGCCATGACGCAAGAAAAGTCTGGCTCGGCACAGCTTAGTCCACCGATTCGGGAGGCGAGCCCCCCGCTGGCTTGGGGGATATATGAGTACCTATGAGCCGTCGGCAGGAACTGGGGTGACTGACTTCGTGAGGATATGGGTTGAGGAAATCGTGTCCCTGCTTAAAACGGTCTAGGGTGGGTAAAAAAAAAGAAGGGAAAAGACATGTATTCGCAAGATACGACGCCGAGGCTGTCGGCCGATTGGAACGACCTACACAAACATCCGACGCATCCCCGTGAGGACTCGGAACCCGAAGCATTCACCAGACTCGAGACGGCGCAGTCGCATCTGCCGCTGCCGTCGTCGATATGGAAGGAGAGCATCTTCGTGGCGACGGTATGCATGGGTCAGTTCATGACTCAGGCGGGCCTCTGCGCAGCCATCGCACCGGTTCACATCATCGGCAAGTCCTTTTCGGTCACCAACGCGGCAGAGTTGAGCTGGTACGCCGCAGCGTACAGTCTCACGGTGGGGACCTTTATCCTTGTTGCCGGCCGCCTGGGTGATGTTTACGGCCACCGGCTGCTCTTCATCGTCGGGTTCGTCTGGTTTGGCGTCTGGTCCCTCATTGCCGGCTTCAGTGCGTGGTCCGGCTCGCAGATTTTCTTCGACGTCTGCCGTGCTCTGCAGGGTATCGGCCCGGCCATGGTGCTGCCCAATGCCATCGCCATCCTGGGCCGCACGTATCCGCCCGGCCCACGCAAGGAGATGGTCTTCAGCCTGTTCGGCGCCACGGCTCCCAACGGGTTCATCATCGGGGGGGCGTTTGCCTCGCTGTTCGCCGAGCGGGTCTGGTGGCCATGGGGATACTGGGTGCTGGGCATGGTGTGTTTTGTGCTGGCGGTAATGGGCCGACTAGTCATCCCCGCCACGCCGCGGCCGCACTTTGACGACGACAAGCTGCGGTTCTGGACTCGGCTCGACCTGGCCGGCGCCTCGACGGGCATCTCAGGCCTGGTCCTCATCAACTTTGCATGGAACCAGGCGCCGCTGGTCGGCTGGGCGGAACCGTACACGTACGCCCTGCTCATCGTCGGCTTCGTGCTCCTTGCGGTGTTTGCCCTGATCGAACGCTCCGCCGCGTGTCCGCTCCTCCCGCGCTCCGTCTTCACGGGAGACATGGCCTGGGTCCTGGGCTGCATCTCCGCAGGCTGGTCCAGCTTCGGCATCATCATCTACTACTTCTACCAGTTCATGGAGGTCATCAAGGGCGACTCCCCGCTACTGGCCACCGCGAAATGGTCCGCCGCCACCATCTCGGGCGCCATCGCTGCCATTGTCACGGGCTTCCTGCTCGGCCGCTTGCCCCCCAGCGTCATCATGTTCTGCGCCATGCTCGCCTTTACCGCCGGCTTGACCATCTTCGCCACCGTCCCCGTCGACCAGATCTACTGGGGTCAGGCCTTCGTTGTCAGTATAATCACCTCGTGGGGAATGTAAGTTTCTTCTCTTTATTATCGTAAATGTTTTTTTTTTTTTTTTTTTTTTTTTTTTCTAATAATCCAGGGATATGTCTTTCCCCTCCGGCACGCTCATCCTCAGCAACGCAATGCACAAACACCACCAGGGCCTTGCGGCGTCTCTGGTCAGCACTACAGTCAACTATTCCATTTCGCTCGGGCTAGGCTTCGCCGGCACGGTCGAAGCCCACGTCAACGACGGTGGCAACAACGTCCTCCGTGGATACCGCGGCGCGTTATACATGGGCGTCGGGCTTGCCGGGTTGGGACTCGTAGTCTCCATCTGTTTCATGTTCGTCAGCTGGAAACGATTCCGGAAGGGCTATTAGTGTTTGGCTTTTTGCTTTGGAAGTTTTATTCATTATAGATATTGAATCATACCCGAAATACAATAGAATTGTTTAGTCATACCCGAACACAAACACAATAATAGAGAGAGAGAGAATTTATTCATTCTGCCTTCCCCCATCCACCACCCCCAGCAGTCATGATGACGATACGATCGTGTTTCTGCATGGAAACGGTGTTCTTGCCCCCGATGTTGACCACCTTCTCTGCACCCGTCTCCTCGTCGGTGGTGATCCACAGGTTCAGGCCCGCCTGGGCATCTTCGCCGCCCTCGAGCCCGTACGGACGGAAGACCCGCCGCTCGGAGAGGATGGAGCATTCGATCGAGGTGAGGAACTCGATGTCACGCACCACCCCGTCGCCGCCAGGGTGCAGGCCTTTCCCACCCGACCCGGGCCGCAGCGTGAACCGCCGCAGGAGCGTCGGGTAGCGCTTTTCGAGGATCTCCGGGTCCGTGATCCGCGTGTTGGTCATATGCACGTGGATGCCGGACTCGCCTCGCCAAGTCGGGCCTGCGCCCGCACCACCCGCGATGGTCTCGTAGTATCCGAAACCCGGGATGGTGGTGCCCGTGTCCGGGTCGGTCTTGGTGTTGTGGCCGAAGGTGAGGTTGTTGCAGCAGCCCTGTGAGGCGGCGCAGGCGTTGAACGCCTTGAGCACCACATCTGTGATGCGCTGCGAGGTCACCACGTTGCCGCCCACCACGGCCGCCGTCTTGGATGGGGACAGGATGCACCTGTCCGGCACGCGGATATCGATTGGGGCCAGGCACCCTTGGTTCAGCGGCATGTCGGTCTTGATCAAGCAGCGTAGACAGTAGATCACGGCCGAGTGGGTGATGGCGATCGGGGCGTTCCAGCTGCCATACACCTCGGGCCCGGTGCCGGCGAAGTCAAAGACGGCGGAGCCATCCTCGCCGTTGATGGTGATTTTGAGCTTAATGGGCGTCCCGTCGTCCATGTAGTCCACGGCTTCGAGAGGCTTGCCGCCCACACGTTGGTGAAGCCCCTTGAGCAACTCGCGCACGGCAGTCTCGGCAGTGGCCTGGATCCCGTACATGTACCGCTGGACCGTCTCGACGCCGTATTCAGCGAAAAGGGCCTGGATCAAAGTGATGCCGCGCGTGTTGGCAGCGATCTGAGCCTTGAGATCCGAGATGTTGTCGCTCAGACAGCGCGTCCCGGTACAGCCGGGGTATTCGGCCGGTTTCTTTAGGAGGAGTTCGATGATCCGCTCTTCGTCAAACACGCCGTTGCTGACAATCTTTTCGCCCTCCATCATGGCCCCCTCCTGCCAGAGCGCGGTTGATTTGGGCGGCATAGACCCGGGCAGGATGCCTCCAATATCGGCATGGTGACCACGCGAGGCAACATAGAACATGATCTTGTCACCACCGGGACGGTCAAATACAGGGGTGATGACGGTGATATCGGGTAGATGGGTGCCGCCAGCACTGGGATGGTTAGCCACGAGAACATCGCCGTCCTCGAGTTTACCCAGCCATCTCTCGTGCTGGTATCTGACGGCGAATTGCATGGATCCCAGATGCACGGGCAGATGAGGAGCGTTGGCGACTAGCCCGCCATCCGGGGAGAACAAGGCGCAGGAGAAGTCCAACCGCTCCTTAATGTTGGTTGATACGGATGTCTTCTGCAGAGTTCTGCCCATCTGTTCGGCAATGGACATGAAACGGTGACCGAAGATCGTCAGACGGATAGGGTCAATTTCCGTTTCGACCTGAGACGGACCAGACTCTGTCTTTGTCTTTTCCAGATCGATAAGGATACACGTCTCGAGGATGTGTGCAACAGCCGAGGGAGCAACAACGATGGTCTGAGTCTCGTCGATGATGATGGCCGGGCCGCGGATGCGAGTAGATTTGGCAAGTTCTTTAAGACGGTAGAGGGGAGTATCGATGCGAGTGGACTGGCCGTCAAAGTAGGCTTTGGACGTACCGGCTGGGGATACAGCGACGTCCTGGATGTTGGCCTCCTTCAGCTGAACCAGGGGACTCTTTTCCGTACGGGCCTGGGCGGACGCGATCGTGCGGACGCGGACATCATCGACGAACACGGCGCGGTCCGAGTTGAAGCCAAACTCGCGACGGTGACGAAGTTTGAACTGTTCGAAGAAGTTGTCGGAATCATTTGGCTTCAGGATCATGAGACCGGTATCGGACCCCTCATACCGCATATTGAGGTACAGCTCGTGGCGAATCTGGTCTGCAGAGAAGCCCTGGCTCTTCATATCGGCTGTCGTCGCCGCGGTCAGGTCTTCAAGCCGCTTGTGCAACATTGACTCGGAGCCCAGGTAGGCGGTGGCGACTGGTTCCTGCGACTCTTTGACCACCTCTGCGAGGGCCAGACCGTACGCCGAAAGAACCGACGAGTACTTGTGGATGATGATGCGCGAAATACCGAGGGAAGCAGCAACGGAGCAGGCATGTTGTCCGCCCGCGCCTCCAAAGCAGGAGAGATGGTGCGAGGCCGTCTCGAAGCCACGGGCCTCGGTAAGATTGCGAATAGGGCGAGCCATGGACTCGTCTGCGACCTTTAAAAATCCCAGGGCGACTTCCTCAGCGGTGAACTCATCCTGGCCCTGTTCCCTGCGCTCCTTGTTGATCTTCTCCGTGAGCTCTGTAAATAACTTCGTTGTGACGTCGGTATCGAGCGGCTGATCCTCACTGGGGCCGAAGATGTGAGGGAAGTACTCTGGCAGCAGACGCCCGAGGAAAAGGTTCGCATCCGTCACTGTGAGAGGACCCCCCTTGCGATAACAGGCTGGACCGGGATGCGCACCCGCAGACTCGGGCCCAACATAGAACAAGCCATTACGCCAGGCCAGGATGGAACCTCCACCAGCTGCCACAGTATTGATGTCCAGCTGGGGCGACTGAATCTGAATACCAGCCACTTTGGAGCCAAACACATGCTCGTAGTGACCGTCGAAGCGGGAGACATCAGTCGAGGTGCCACCCATGTCAAAGCCAATGACGGGGGTCCGCTGGGTTGGGTCCCAGCTCGTCGCCGCAAAGCCGACCACGCCAGCGGCCGGTCCAGACAAGATAGCCTTCAGCCCGCTGAAGTTGCGAAAGTCGACCAAGCCACCGTCAGACTGCATGAACTCGAACCGGCATGCGTCTTGCTTCTCCAGCCCGCCCTCGAAACTGGAGGAGATGGAATCGATGTACGTCTTGATGACGGGCGTCAGGTACGCGTCCGCAGCCGCGGACATGCCGCGCGGCACAATTTTGATCATGGGCTGCAGCCTCGAAGACAGCGTCACGGAAAAGCCCATGGCTTCCGCCAGCTCCCCGATCCGTCTCTCATGCTCCGGGTAGGCGAACGAATGCACCAGGGCCACCGACAGCGACCTGTACCCTTCCTCCTTGAGCCTCTCGAGCTCCGCCTTGACCTCATTAATCTCCAGCTCCTGCACAACCCGGAACTTCTCGCCAGTGACACCCTCGACAACCAGCGCGTTGGGGAAGATATCCTTATCAGCCGATGGGTGGATGGGCACCACCCGCTCGTTGACCTCGACCACGGCCTCGGGGAGCACACCCGGGCGCGCCATGGTCAGATCGAAGATATACGGGCGCGACTGGTCGCCGATCTTGAGCAGATCCTTGAAGCCCTTGGTGGTGAAGAGGGCCGACCGGGCGCCCTTGCGCTCGAGCAGGGCGTTGGTCGCCACCGTGGTGCCCATCCGCAGACAACCAATACGGTCAAGCTTCAGCGGCGTCCCTCGAGGATGCTTCTCGCCCACCAGCTCGAGAACCTGCCGCACGCCCTCCGTGGGGGCATCCTGATAGTGTGCCGGGTCGACGGAGAGCAGCTTCAGGATAATGTCAGGCTGGCCGGGCACGATGGCGTGGACGTCAGTGAAGGTGCCGCCACGGTCGATGGAGATGGTGATCTTCTCACTATCGGAGGCCATCTTGAAACAATAGTGTCTAAGTCTTCATTGATCTCATTCCCACCGAGGAAGGAGGGGCAGCAGCAGCTGGTTAAATACACTGACTGATTCATTGCTTCGAAATACGCGCGGGGAAGTCGCGATAAGGATACGAGTCACGTGTCGGCCCGACGCCCCCCTCTGGATAGTCGGCAGTCGGCCCGGTGAATGAGTCAGCATACGAGGCCTGCTGCCTGAGGCATGAGGGTCGCGTGCCCAGGTTCAATTGCTGTTACCATATTATTTAATGGAGAACTTTGTATCTTAATTTATTTCCATCTCCCTCACAACTACCGGAATCAGCTTCTTCAATACCAGCCAGACAAGCTGCCGCTCAAAGTCTGTCCACATGCTGCAATATAGAGCCCGGAAAGCGTCGTTCAGAAGCCGTTGTTGATCGGAACGGCCGACAAGCCAACGGTCAGGGTTAAAGGCGTGGGTGTCTAGTCCAAACAGGTCATGGTTGTGCCGCAGGAGATACACGCTGCATTCGACTGTGGCGCCCTGCGGAAGGTGGTGTCCGGTTGAGAGACTGACACCGTCCCGAGGGATTGTCGTGCCTGATAATATTCTATTTTCATCGGCAAAACAGCGGGTGCACTCTTTAAGTACAGCATCGAGATAGGGAAGTTGATTCAGTTCCGCCCAGCGCGGCTGATCAGAGAGATGGCCTTGGATGTAAGCCACATCGAGTTCGTGGAGCAGGCGGATGGCCACCGAGGGGTGGTCCAGCAGAGTGCGGACCGTTGAGGTAAGCATCGACGACACCCGGGGTGTGAGGTCTGTCGCTGTGGCTGAATATGGAGGAGGGGATGCGTCGGAGTTGTACGTTGCGGCGGCTGGGCCTGGCAGCTCATCTGCCGAAGATAGTGCGAGGCCTGGGGCTGCTGTTCGACAGATGCAGGTCCGGGCACCACCGTATCTCTTGCGCTTCAGCTGCGCTGTAGGGCTCTTTAAGAGCCAGTATTCGACCATCGCAAAGACCCTCGAAGCCCTTTGTCTACTGGCATGCCGCAGTTGGTGCTGGGTATCGTTTTGTGTGCGGTACGAGAGATGAGGACTGTGCGCCAAGCGGTTCGCGAGTTCTGTCGTGAAAGTCGAGAAAATCACAGACAGACCAGCTGCCTGATGCTGTCTCAGGGAGTCAAAAAGGGGCCCTACGCATTGGTCGATCGCCGTCTCGTATATGACGGTGTCTTGAGGGTGGTGAAAAGGGGCTGCCGGAAGACGATCTACAGACATCTCGTGGCGAACCTTGCACCTGTCAGCCAACATCCACAGCAGTGGTCGCGCATAGAAGCCAATCACTAGATATATAGTTACCTCTGAGCTCTCTCTATCGACAATCGTCGCCACCGCGGTCGGATCAGACACACTGACGGCGTTGGGACCCGTACGCACGACAGGGCCATATCTTTGATGGAGGCGGGCCATTTCACGAGCGTAACCAGGCCGCCTTCGATTGTATATACCCCAGAGACTCGATATCCCGGCAGAGACCGGTCCTGGAATCCTCCTCAGGCGCAAATAGTTGCAGAGCGCGACGACAGGTAGCACCAACACCGCGATGAGGGGCAGCATAGCAGTTCCCCACAGACATGGTTGGCTAACGACCGGAGAAAAGCCTCTTCTCAGACATAACGAAGCAATTCTCAATCATAATTAGTCGCCTCCAGCGGCGGTTACTAATAGCTCCCAGGTAAACCCAAATACGACCACCCAAGAACCTTGGAAGATGGCGTGGTCCGCCCAGGGACTATTCCGAGGCAGAAAAAGAACCGGGCAGCCCCGGAGAGGTGGAACCTTGCTCGCATCTCACTCACTGTGACAGGACCAGCGAGTTTGGAACTCGACTGACGATCTGCGGGTGACATGTCGACTGGGCGAGCTCGAAGCATGCCGCAAGACCTCCTCAGTCGCTGGTCTGCACGGAGCTGGGGACTGACTGCAAAGAAATTGAGGCTGTATTTCGCCCCGACGGCAGACGCTGACGGACCCGGTTTGTTGACATCACGTGTCGGGCCGACGTGGAAATGGCAGAATGTTTTACCGCCTTCCGTCTGTGGCTGTTGCTTTTCTTTGCTTATCTCCCACTTCCAGCTGGTGCTTGCTCACCTCACGACAAGCGAACTGGTCAGTCGTCTGTTGGATCAGGGGGGAGGAGAGACCCTTTGCTAACTAGTGAACTAGTGATTCATCTCAGACAGCGAAATCCCCGGTATTCGACATCGTCTACCGGTGAGAAGAGGAGCGAGGAGTCAGGGCTCCGTCTCCAGTGAGCGGCTGATAAGAACGTGCAGAGTTGTGGAACCCTGCAGTTAGAGTGTTCTGAACGAAGGAAGGGACATCTCTTGACCTGTAGAGACATGTGAGCGCAGATGTCACGCCATGGTCCACCCCAGACCCAGACGCAGAGATGACCCCCAGCGCCGGCAGCGATCAGAGAAAGCGTCAGTGCGCTGAGTCACCCTGGAGATGGTTCAGGAGAAGATCAACGACTAACCCTGGCTGTAGATGCAAGCGATGTCGAGCCCGGAAGTCAAAGTGTGGAGGCACTCCGCCGCTGCCGTGCGGTCGCTGCGTGAATGACGGACATCGGTGCGAATGGGAAGAGGCTGAGAAACGGTTGACGATCACAGTGAGGTATGGCTGGGCGGTCATTGAAGCGCTGCCGTTCATTACTCACCGTTGTAACAGAGAGTATAATCAACTTCGAGGGCAAGTGGCTGCTGCTGCACAACGAGGTGACTTTGCCAGGTTCCTATACATTGCAGCCAGTAATACTAACCATATGCTCAGGTGAAACTATCAGTAATACCACTACATCTCCCGCCACGGCACATAGTTCGGTTCATGGGCCACAACCCGGAAGAGACAGTCCGGCAGAGCGGGAAGATTACTGGACCCGTGGGATTGACAATCTGCTGGTGAACCAATCTGGAGAGCATCGTACGTGGAGTCGCAATTTGAATATCCTTCTCTCAGAAAAGGCTGTAGGCTAAATGGATGCCTCAGGGTTCTTGGGTCCGACGTACGCCCTCAACTTTGCTCGAAGACTCAATCCGACATGGAACAGCCTGGCCTGGGATGTTCGGCCGTTATATGATGACCCTAACTCACTACGACAACCAACTGACCCAAGAATTCCACCGTTACCCTCACTTGAGTCTGTAAAGCGGCTGTTCTGGGTGCATTATTCCTTCATTGGCACCATCTTCTCTTTCATCGACCCGGCCATGTTTGAAGAGCGACTGGACAAGATGTACAACAAACCGGCAGACTTCGCCAGCCCAGATTCGTGTCTGGTATACTGCCAGGTCCTCCTTGTCATCGCCTTTGGGCTGTTGTATTCTGTAAACCAGTGGACTGGCGAGGAGGGTCCGCCCGGATTCAAATTCTTCAAATATGCATTACGCCTTCTGCCGGATATCCACGAGGAGGGCTCGATCTTCTTTGTAGAGGTTTTATGTTACGTCGCGTATTATATGCAGAACCTGAACAGGCGAGACGCTGCGTTTCTCTATGTACGTGGGATGAGAAGACAACATCACCTCGTTGCTAATCTGTTATCGAGGTCGGTCTGGGTCTTCGCATGGCCATCTCGCTCGGCTTGCACCAAGAAGTCTCCGGAGAGTTTACCGATTTTGAAAGAGACCGTCGTCGACGGGCATGGTGGTCTGTTTACAGTCTAGACAGGTATCAAAACACCTCTTCCATCCATTTCTGCCACTTTGTGACTCAGACTTTCCAGGCTCCTATCTGTCAAGTCCGGGAATCCGATCACTATCCACGATGAGGATATTAGCACTGAATGGCCGATTACAGCAGTAAGCTCATCTCCTTCATGTCAGCCCGCTATCCTCACCCTCGTTAAATCTACAATCAGGGACTGCCAGAAGATCAGTGGCGTTCTATAGTCCTGATCAATTACACCCAGCTGTCCAGGATTCTTGGGCGAGTGGGTGAAGGTGAACCGCTCATTGCTAGGCATTTTTCATCTTCATCAACTCATATCGATTCTAGAAATCTATCGCAAGAAACCCCGATCTGGAACAAGTCTGCTGGCTTCAGTACAAAGGATCACAAACGATCTGTCCTGCTGGCTTCGGGACCTCCCAGAGCGGTTGCGCATCGAGTTCTCCAATCTGCACAATCAGATCGACCGCGAGTCAGCCTCGATATTTCTACATTTCTACTCGTGCATCATCATGACCGTCCGTCCCCTCGTCTTCAATGTCATCCAGCGACGGCTAGAGGCCGACGCTGTAGGCTCCGCTCCAGATGACTGGAAGCAAGGTTTATCACAAACAGCCGTGTCGGTGATTGAAAGCTGCATCACCGCAGCTCGTGCAACAATATTCATCATGAACGCGTCGGCGCAGCGGAATCTCGTGGGTCAGTTTTCTCTCATCCTTTTCCACGCTTCCAATCAGTGAGTGTGTTTTCATATTAAAAAATGGTCCATAAAGCAACCTACGGTTATTTCGATGGAGAATATGCATTTTCCGCCGCTCTGCTCCTGGTCATGGTCAATGCAGCCTTCCCGTATAACGAGGCGAACGCGCTGGCCATGGAGGCCGCTATCCATCTCCTACGTGGGATGGGTGATCGTGGAAACAGATATATCGAATCCCGGCACGCCCTGCTCCTCGACCTTCGGGCATCCATGAATTCCAAACATAAACCACCACAGGGGCCACAGGAGTCTGCATCGGTAACCCTCGAGCCCCCGGGAACCTCCCAGCCGATTGGGGTGCCCAAGGACCCCCAAGGAGACATTCAGGAAGCAGGAAGTGGGCCGATGCCCGAGTGGCCACTGCCAGGCTCTATGCCAGCTGCAAGAGATATTGATTTCACATTCGACATCAATGATGATCCAGGTTTGTGGGACAGGGTCCTGAATGCCATCCATATTGACGATGCGGATATGATTGATTGGACATTGAGGAGAGAAACCGCATAGACAGCTACCAACTGCATTGGTGCATTTGTTACAATGTATCGTTCTATAGACTCTAATCTGGGCAGTGGGATTATATTTCAGTAATAGCTGGGGCATTATACAACTAAAGGAAGAACCCCACTAAACCACGACAGGCATTCTCTGCTCCAACTGCAAGAATGCCTTTGCAGAATCGACGACCGTCTGCTCTAGGGAGTGGTACTTGACGCCGAGGACCTTCTCGGAGCGCGAGTGATCGATCTTGTACATGTCGACGCCCTCGAAGCCGCTGCCCGGCGTGCCGACGGGGACCCGGGATCTCAGCTCGGGCAGCTTGTCGCGCAGGATGTCCGCGACCTGCTGGTTGGTGAAGTTGCCCTCGCAGAGGAAGAACCGGTTCCCGCCCGCCTCGGGGACCTCGAAGGCGCGGCGGTGGGCGAACGCCACGTCGCGCACGTCGACCCACGAATACAGCACGTTGGGGGGAACAGGGTCGTCCGGCTTGCTCTCGGGCGACATGATGCGGTACAGATCGGCGGAGGAGGTGTTCAGGCTGGCGAGGTTGGCCGTTGCGTTGCGGTTGGGCCCGTACACCATTGCGGGCAGGATGGTGACGAGATCGAAATGCGGATAACTCGCCTGCATAAAGTCCCAGGCGGCGTGCTCGGCGCCCGTCTTGGCCGCCGTGTACGCCAGCACGGGCGGGGTGAGCGCCTTCTTCGCCTGTTGGTATGTGATGGGATTCCAGTCCTTCTCGCTGTAGACGTGTCCCGGCCGGTTCCCCAGCGACATATCCACCATGGCGGCGAAGGAGGAGGTGAGGACCACGCGCTTGACGTCCGGGGCATGCGCCTGCACCGCGCTGAGGATGTTGGTCGTGCCGTCGATGCTGGGCCGAAGGAGCTCGCGCTCGTTGCTCTGCACCTGCGTGTGGAAGGGCGACGCATTGTGCACGACCCCGTGGACATCCTTGACGGCCTCGTCAAAGGCGTGCGCTTGCGCCATGTCTGGCACGATCGTGAGGTCCAGTCGGGACTCCTGGTCCGGGAACGTACGCCGTACCTTCAGCGCGGCCTCTTCGCTGCGCACCGTGCCTCGCACAATGTATCCTGCTGATAGGAATTCCTCTACAATGTGCGTCCCCATGAAGCCCGAGGCGCCCGTGACAAGGATTGTTTTTTGCTTTGAGACCATGGTGGAAGTTGAGATGAATCGACCGTCGGGATATTGGCATTGAACATTGCATATTCGGGGACGTTAAATTCCTCTCTCCTGTCGGTGGCAAGCATTCTGAATCCGTGTTGACTAAATGGTTACGTTTTTGTTTGCTCCACGGAGTTGGTTTCCAATATGAGGTCATCACGCTTTGTTCAGCAGAAAAGGCTTGACGATAGAGTGAGTACAGCAAGAAATCTCATGTCAGAATTTTTTTTTCCCTTTTTAAATATACAGATGAAGGGCCAATGGTCCAACGGGTCAAGCTAGCCAAAATTCAAGACCAAGACAAGGCTGTCAGTATATAATAAGACATAGTATTTAGAAAGAAGGAACATTCCAAAAGAAAAGAATAACAAGCAAGAATAAAACACAAACAGAAAATAAGACTCGAGTATCTATAAGACAGGAAAAGTCAAGTGGTATCTGGAAAAAGATATATATATATATAAATGATGCCCAATGTCACAGGGCATGGAGGTACGCTCAGTTTCTCTTCACGCAGCACAAGATTCCAGACTTGGCCAAAAACCAAAGGGCACCGAGGAATCGGAATAGAGACAAACCAGCTGTCGTCCAGAGGATAACCTCGAAATACCAGGTGGTGCGGGTGGTGGACGAGTTCTATTGGGAGAGGGTTAGCCTTAAGTTCTTGATGGGGGAAAAAAAATGTCATCGACATACGGTCAAACACATCTTTTTTATTCCATTAGAGGTGATAAAGAGAGCGACGATGATGTTGCTGAAGATCCACAGGAGCACCAAGTTTGTTCGGAAAGATTTATACGAGTCGTCCATGTTCTTGCTATGGTCCTCGGGAGGTTCGACCCAGGGTGCCAGGGCACGCTTAACGGTGGCTTCAAACTGACTGTCGATATCCGCCTGCGGCTTGTCGATTTCCTCAATGAAGTTGGACTTGCTGTCGTCCTTTTTTGTTTGGACGGATGGAAGGGCTTCCGCCTTGTCGGATCCCTTGGTACCCCAGGACACATCGTGCCAGTTGCAGAAGGCGTACACCATCAGAACGTTGATCGAGGAAGTCATGCCGAGGAAATAGGCCCAGGAGGAGGTAAAGATATGCCAGGGGTCCATATACAGGAAGCTGGCGAGGATGTAGATACCATAAGTGGAAGCGAGGGCGATAACCACCACACCTGCTCCACTGGAGGCGAAGAAGGAATACAGGAACGCGCCAATGCCCTCGTTGAAGGTGAATTCATCCACGGATCCCGAGAAGGCATTGACGACAAGGTAGAATGAGAGGATGAGCACATAGGCTTGGACAAAGGCAAAGTAAATAAAAGAGATGGTATAGTAAAACTTGGCACTATGGGATAGATTTAACTTGTTAGTAACGGTCCAGCAATGAATGTATGTCAAGTAACAAAAGAACATACCCTTTTGGTCGGTTACCCAGCGCAAGGATGAACTGCAGCATGAGAGTCAACAAGTATCCATACTTGATGAAGTTGTTAACAATCGGCGATGCATCGTCACCCCAAGGCCAACCTTTCTCTTTGTTCGATGAACTAGGAGTTCCGACCAGGTCCATGATAACCGAACTCGTCAACCAGTAGGCAGCTTCCACCGGTCAGCCAGTCTTTTACGCTCATTTGAGGGCAATGATACGGGACGGAACTTACCAAGGGCAAACCAGGTCATGATCAGGTTGACCATGTTATAAAGCAGTTGGAGATGGAGGAAAAACAGGCGAATGATGTTGTGACCACTCTTGTAAATACGGGTGAAATGCATGACGGCATACAGACTGGCTGCGAATGAACCGTTGAGCCAACGACGTCTCTGACTGATGAATTCCGCGGCACCTTCTGGCACATCAGTTTCACCCTTGGCGGCCTTGACATAGGTTAAATGCCATTTGAAACCGGCTTTGGCCACAAGCTCGAAGCACAAGATTCGATCCTCAGCCAAGAACATGTTCTTTTTGAAGATATTCATTCCTTCAATACCCTTCTTGCCGAGTTGCTTGGAAAGCGTGTGATCGCCATGGAAGTATTGCTCCAGGGGTCTTCCCATGATTGCGCGGTAGCGATACGCAGAGAAAGCTCCAGGCAAGACACTGACATACCCAAAGGAACTTTCGAGCGGCTTATCAAGAATATTAGAGATTTTATATTCAAAGTTCTGCGCAGCCACCAGGGGATTGATCAGCTTCCTCCAGTTAGGACCCAACATGGCGTGGATTTCACCGCAGGAACCGCCCAAGTTTCGGTCATTATAAAAGGACTCCCACAGGTGAAGCAAGGACTTCTTCCCTGGTTTCGTTCCGGCGTCCAGCAGAATCACCACCTCCGGGTTCAGGATTCGACTGAAGGCATTGAAAAGCCAGCGGTGAGAATTGATTTTCTTGCTGTTCTTCTGCTTGAGGCAGAAAATCATCTGCACTGGAGGCAGGTTGGTGGACTCATTTCCTTGCGGGCGGATCAACTGCTGGGTTGCCGTCACAGACAGCTGCGTAGTGTATTCGAACTAGAGACGAATATTAGCATCCATTATAGACGTTTTGTGATCAACGTCAGAGATGGGTAAGAAATGGAAAATCACTCACCACGTGAGCAACCGTTTCCTTGCCGTCGACATCTCGCTTCATGACTCCATCCTGATAAATACCAATGGTGGCCAGCAGATCAAGAGTATTCTTATCGCAAGGGTCGATTCCGTCGAAGACCAGGCAAATAACGATTTTCTGCCAGGCCGGACCTCCCTTGTTCCAGAATTCAGATTTCTTTAAGTTGACAATGTCACGAATATTTTGCATGACACCGTGGAGCGTTCGGGCTGTGAGGACCTTGTCTTCGTTGTAGTATGTGATGGCAATGAGCAACTCGGTATGACGGTTATACATCGCAGTTCGCAAGTTGTAACCGTTGCGGAGGGTGAATTCGTCGGGATCACAAGTCGCCGCGGTGTCTAGAGAGAGAATGTTAGCTAAACCCCCATTTGCCTGTGGTTTGAAGAGGTGGTTGCTCTACATCTCATGTGTGTGAACTCCTCCGGAAACCCTTCCTCCGCCTCTCGGTATTGTGCTTGAATGGCATTCTGAATGGCGCTAGGGACGGGATAGTCGACACTCAGAACGGAGCCCTGCACAAGTTTGATTTTCCTGGTGGCATATCGACGTAAACCAGTGGCGGGAGCCTGCCGTTGTTTCCAGGCCTCAGATGTATCGGACCGGTTGTCTGCGATTGGTGGATCGTACGCGCTGGGCGAGTGAAGGCCAGCATGCGGGTCGCCGTAAGGCATGGGAAAGCCGGTCGAGCCTGAATCATGCAGGGTGTATCGGCGCTGAGACTCAGAGCCTGGGGTTTGGGGATCATCGAACGGGCCATTGTACGCGCCGGGCTCCTGGCGATGGAGGAGAGATTGTGATCCGTCTTCGGCTTCGTCCTTTTCATCATATGCGTAGTGTTGCTAGACAAACAAATTCGTGTTAGTTAAGGGTCCTTCTCCTCTCCAGGTGGATGCCACCAGGAAAAAAAAAAACACCCCCTTCTAGGAGTCGCAAACTTACATTTTGAGACGGGACATTCCGCGAATAGCTGCTGCTCTCACTCAACTGAGGAGAGTGAGTGGAATGGGAAGCCATGGCGGTGACTTGCTCCTCTCAGCAGTAGCTGGGCAAAAAGTCAAACAGAAAGACCGAGGACAATTAATGACAACGACGACGACAACGACGACGATGATGATATGAAAAAAGAAATCAGAGGACACAGTCCAAAAACCCTGAACAGCAAAATTAAGGCCTAGTTCAGGGAAATTGTGGGTGTGAGCTACTCCGTATTTGTCGCAAGTTCGCAACCCCCTGGAAAGGGAATGAATAAAGAAACGACGGTCAGGAGGGAGAATCCAATTACTGTCCCCAGGGGCCTTGTCTCTTTGGATCTCCTGGCGGGTCAACGAAATAGGGCGTTATATGAAGGGTTCCGTCCCATGTCTAGTAGTACCTTAGGCTGAGCTGGACTCCGTGGCTGCTAGCGAGAGAGGCTGTAACAGCGTGCCTACTATTATTAACGAGTCCACGACGATATAATTGGAACCCAGTGGGGGACAGACAAACCAGCAGGGAACAGTAGTAGTGTACCTGATTCAAACAACTGGCAATGGCTGGGATCTGGGTGGTGTGTCCCCCCCCCCTCTCCCTCCCCATCCACGGGCGGTCTAATCCGCCCCTTCAGAAAAGCACGACCAGGCATACTAGGAGGACTCCGTACGGAGCAAGAATGGAGACGATAATTTCGATGAATCCATAGGAAAGAGAAGGCTTGATGGCACGTCGTCAGCTCGGTCATGGATCCGGTGGAGTTCTGTCGTCGACTAACAAGCAGTAGGCATCTTCCGTCATCCAATAGTTCATGTGGCTCTGACGATAAGCGATAAGCCAAAATTCTCGCAGTCAACGCGGATCTTCTTCCGGCAGTTGGTAGGGGGTTATTTGGAGGAGGAATAGATAATTCAAGAAGAAGGAGTGTCTAATATCTCGATGGAATGAATACGTCTCATTCCATGAAAGAATGAGAATGTTGTTCCCGGTCTTTTGCCCCTGGATCCAGAAACCGCACCAAAGCTGGACTTGACTAGGGCAATCCAGAAGCTGACGACACCCGGTTAGGATCCATCCCCAACGAGCCACTGTCTATTACGCGGTCGGAAGCTTGACCGCACGCTAGTGAGGCACAAAAATATCCCTAACCCAGACGTGAGACTGCGCTCAGTGAGCTGGACGCGTCGTCGTCCGTTCTATTCGTCGGATCGGGGGGGAAACGTGGTTCTCACCTCCACTTGGTATCCTTTGGTTCCTGTCCACCCTACCAAAGAGCAAATCCATTGCCAATAAATACCGAGGTATCTGATGAGGCACTGTGGGAGGGTAGATAAAAATATATAGGTCGATGTTTTCTCGAAGGCTGTGCCAAGGTGACGTTTTTTGTTCTATAAAAAAAAAATTAAAACTCGAAGAAGCAACAAATGAATATGAAAGATGAAGGGAAAGAAAAAACCCCCCCACGTCAAGACCGATAAACTAACGGGTGGTGTTCCCCTGTGGTGGTTCAACGTCAGCGGAGGAATCATCAATCAGCTTCCTGCATACGGAGCAAGCAACGCACGTGCAAAGACGATCAAGTCCTTGTTGCCAAGAGATGGCAGATAACTATTTCTCGATATTGTCGGAGGATGCAGGCAAGGGGGCAAAGGCCGCATCACTGGCCGATGGCGACGCTGATTGACGGGCTGGTCAGCATCGTGGAGAAGATCATCCGCACGGAGCAGTTCGCTGGGAATTAATTTCGCGCCGTTCGTTCCGGAGGGGGATCACGTGGTACAGGCCTCAGGCAGGCAGGCTATTCCTTATTATTTGAGCGACGAGAGCTTGACAACCACGGCGAAAGAGGGGCGAGAGAGGACGGGCATCGCAGGAGCTAGCCCAGAGGCCTACGAACAGGATCTGAATTCGCTTTGTTTCCTTTCCATGTCTGACTGACTGCATTTCACTAGCTAGATCCCTATCATGGCCCGCTCTGCCACTGGTAGCAGCCCAGAACTCGCCGATTCCTTGGATAAAGTACGGAGTATCGACCTTGACGAGAATTGCGAAGATCTCGAATTGACATGGAAGGGTGAAGCTTCAAATGACACCAGAGATGGATAGCCGACATGGTAGTGTACGGTCGTTTCCAGAGTGATCTTCGCAGGCCGTTGGGATAACTCCCATACCCACCATAGAGATCCGGACGCTTTTCCATCCCCACACAGCTTGTGAGCATCACTCCTCGAGTGCTGACGGACACGGCGGCGTGGACGAGGACGATCCTTCGGACTGACTGACTATATTGATCTTCTACTGCTCGATCTGGTCAATCTCCACCCCATCTCAGCCAGGGGCGGATCTCATCCGACTGGGGATTGTGTGCACTGTTGCTCCAATGGTGTCCACAAGGGTAAGGGGTACTTTTAAGCCAGGGTCCCGCTCGTAATACTTAGAGATCGGTCAGATCAGCTCAGATCACCAGTTTCTATGTAGTGTCTTGTTATCCCACATATATGTTGGTACTTGTTTGTGCCAGATCAGCCCCATCGTCAATGTAATGATGTAGCTGTCTTTGCAGGGCAACGAGGTCATGTCTTGCCGTTTAAAACGACCGACATTGTCACTGACTCGGCATTATCTGAAAGAATTGTAACACGCTTACCGGAATACTCATGTTACTGGCTTGGTAATCTGCAGACTTGGCTCTTTAGCGCCTATCAAATGCTATTCAAGCTCAAAACTGGAATATTCTTGTTCTGGTCTAGACACGGCGGTTGCTTGATTCCATCGTATCTCCACATAAAAAAGGCAGAGGAGGTACATATTTAGAGATGAAATGATTGAGGCTTTCCTACAAGCGTTGCTTTCACCGGTGCCCTGTGTTACAGATGGCTAGAGCGACTTTGAAGTGCCTGTTCTCACTCCGTTCGCCAGTACCGGTCGATAATGGCCTGCGGTAGTGCCGGCTTGCAATCAGGATAAGAGTGAATATTGAAACTGCGGGGTTTGGCCTTCTCCGAAACCAAGACGCAAGACTTGTTGTCGGAGGTGTTTGTAATTTGCCACAATTCTTTCAACAGCCCTACCAGCTTGCGCAGGTTGTCCTGGTGCGTGATTTCCCATGTCGAAAGCTCGGAATCATGCTCGAGCTCTTGGATTCGAATGAAGGTACCTTTCCTGTGCTTGCCGTGGACGGAACGGTGCGTGCGACTGAACCAAAGCTGTGGCATGAGACGAGTAAGGCTTTTACACCGGATGCCGCGAGTTTTCACCTCCATGATGGAGTCGTGCGGGATCGAGTGTCCTCGACAGACTACCTCTGTTGATCCAGGCGCCGCCAACGCTGGGGAAGATGAATGATTCACAGGAGGAACGTAGTCAGGTCCGTCTGCGGTAGTATCATCTGGAGAAGAGTACGCGTCGACCTCGAATCGAACCGCGCATTTCAGACCACCGAGTGGATACGCAATGAGCCGATAGTGGGAGTCTGAATCCAGCAAATGGGACTTCTGTTTCGAGAATTCCTTCTCGAACGAGTGACCAAAACTGACGTCAGCACGCGACTCGCACACCACCGACGCATTTCTCCTGTCCCGGCGAGATAAGAACAGAGTCCCATTCACGAGATGCAGGTCGATCCGAAAAGAACCCACGACTGGCCCAGCGATGGCATGGAACAGATTTCTCAAACTATGTCTATTCGTGACGATGTCGATTTTGTGAAAATCAACGTCCGGATTCATCACCGAGAGGGCTTGGAAGGCAGGCTCGAACGCATATTCTGCTGCAAAGGCATTCTGGTCAATATATACCAGGCCGGAATCGCGTGGCAGAGAAACAGGGATCTCTTGCGGGTGCCATCTGCGAGGCGCACCTAGTCCGTCTCAGCCATGGATTTTCTTCTTCTTCTTCTTCTTCTTCTTCTTTTGTCAGCCAGAGAAAAGGGAGCTCCCGTCTCACCAGGAACATAGATAGACGGAGACGGCGTATTGCGCCAACTGTACGAACAAAGGAGATCGTATGGAGTATTCCCGGTGACCGGCTCGTCCACGGCTCGAAGCTCCGATACCTGAATGGTCTTCACGACATCCCCAGCGCCGGCAGTCAGCCAAGCATTAGAGTGCCTTCTTCGCGATCCTGTCGCCTTCCCGCCACGGCCAGCAGCTTTCACGGTCGTCTCGAGCGGCGGATCCACCTCGCATGGCTCCTCGACGATTATTCCCCAGTTGTAGCTTCGTTTCAGCTGGCCAGCAGCGTAGTGCACATTGACCCTCGCAGCTCGCAGGGATAGCAACGGCCTGTAGAGCATCGCAGGCCTTATTCCATGGCGACTGAGCCTTCCTGATTCTTGACGGTTGCTTCGACACGGACGCGGACGCGTGATCCATTATTGGTAAATCTACGCTATGCTGTTTTTGGCCACCAACGAAATCATGTTAGTAAGCAAAATACTACAGAGCATGCAATAGTGAGGCATTTGCTATGATAAGGAGAAAAGAACGCTACTTTTATTCAAAAACAGACTATCAAATGAATCCATGGTAGTCCTCGGCAAAATGTGCTTGCATGACGTGAGAATAGTCGTCTCGGAGGGCTGCCTTCAATTTCGGGGCCGAGAAAATGGTTGGCCTCCGATCTGTACAGGAGATTTGAGAGAGACAGAAATATAAGGCGAGGAGATCGTCAAGATGGCTACTGGGACGGCTCGTCGTCATTACCATCGATTCATCGAAGCCTCAGCTGGTCAATTGGGTCGAACTTTCACCTGCTTACAAGTTCCATACTACAGCCAGCTTGACTGCCATTTACCAGTATGTATAAGCCGCCAGAAGAAACAGGTGTGATTGTGGTGGGCGGGAGTCTGGTAGGGCTCTCTGCTGCAGTGTTTCTGTCCTTCTACAGAGTCCCTTTCGTGGTGCTTGAACGTCATTCTGGCAGCTCTCTCCACCCTCGTGCTATCGGATTCACCGCGCGAACAATGGAGCTCTTCCGCCAATGTGGGTTTGACGATAAGTTCCCGGAGGTTTCGAAGTCATTTACACTGAGGAGGGTGCGGGTCGAAAGCCTGGCGGGGAAGTGGTTTGAAGAGATCAACTGGACGGAACGAGATTCTCCCAAGGAAGCCCCGACGACAGCCCCTCCCAAGATCGAATATTCCCCGAGACAAGGTGCCGGGATAGCGCAGGACACAATGGAGGAAATCCTGCGACAGCAGGCGACAGCGTGTGGTGCTGATCTTCGATACAAGCACAAAGTGACCAGGGTCGCCCAGGACACCGACGGGGTTACTGTCACCGTCGCCAAGGATGACGGGGCCGAGTATCTCCTGCGAGGCTCCTATATGCTTGCCGCCGATGGCAGTCGCAGCAGTATCCGCGAGGGCCTAGGCATCAAACGCAGTGGACGTGGTTCAATTCAGGTGGCTCGAAGTGTGCTGTTCCGGGCATCGCTGGACGAGTACCTCCAGAAAGGCGTGTCTCAGTTCAATATCGACCAGTCTGATCTGAAAGCGTTTCTCACCACCTATAGTGACGGCCGCTGGGTACTCATCTTCATCGATGACATTGAGCGAAATGAGGACGAACTCAAAGCCGCTATCCACCAGGCTGTCGGTCGGATGGATATCGACATCGAATTGATCACCACGGGCCGCTGGGAGATGACCGCCCTGGTGGCCAACCAGTTCCAGGCTGACCGCATCTTCCTTGCCGGAGATGCTGCTCACGCTCTGCCTCCGAACCGTGGAGGCTACGGCGCCAACACCGGCATTGCAGACGTCCACAATCTGGCCTGGAAGCTCAAGGCAGTCCTCTCTGGCCAGTCGAAACCGGAACTCCTCGAGACTTATGACGACGAGCGACGGCCTGTTGCGTTGCTGCGTCACGACCAGATCTTTGTCCGGTCAGATTACAAAGCCCATCTGGTTTCCCCGAGTGGAGAGACAGACGTTATCGATGATGACGCGATGGAGTTTGGCCAGCTGTATCGATCCCAGTCCATCCTGGGTGCCGGCAAAGACCTCCCCAAGGCTCGGCGCCCGGATGAGTGGGCAGGGCAGCCAGGTAGCCGGGCGCCTCATTTCTGGGTTCGACAACAGGGCAAGACGATCTCGACCTTGGATCTGTTCGAGGACAAATGGTCACTTCTCTTCCAGAACGAAGAATGGAAGCATGCCGCCCTGCAGCTGAATGCAAGCTTCCCGATTACAATCCGGCAGGTACAAATGGGTATCGACGTCGGACTGTCGGAGTCGGATACCTTCACGAAAGCGTTCGGTATTTCTTCATCTGGGGCCTCGCTGGTTCGTCCTGACGGTTACATTGCCTGGCGGTCTGTGGATCTTCCTTCAACGCCAGGAGATGTTTTGAGGGACGCATTGGCACATGCTGCATTTTTAGTCTAGGCACTTGATAATATCCTTTTGTTGGCATAAAAATTCACTCGTTACGTCAAATTTTTCTAATAATCAACTATTGAAATAACATAACTTGACCCAAGACGTTAGTAGTGATAGTATGTAAATAGCAGTGTCTCTGGCTTTAGGGGGGGGCTTCAGTGTGACATGCATTTCTCGGTGAAACCTCAGCTGCAGATGGCTGATCACTGACTACCCAAAACGCGGGGTCGATAGAACTGAATCAAGGATCGACATCAAAAGGAAGGGAAAATGTTTTGAGAGACTAAATCCCTCTCTCATCGGTTTGATCATGAGATTATCACTCTGCAGCATGGGTGGAAGCGTCTCGTCGATCCCGGTCTCGAGGCTCCACGCAGTCGGCGCCAGCCAAAACATCTCCTTCTACCCGGGCGACAATTTTTTTCGTCCGAACTGGCTGGACAAAAGCATACAAGAAGCTATCTCCCAGCAGCGGACTCTGCGTGTCGCAGTCATGACCCGATGTGCGGAGTACTCCGTAGTACGGAGTAACTAGTTGGTGTGGAATTCCTCGCAACTCTTCAGTGGGTCTACTCCGTAGGAGCAAGGGTTCGTGGCTGTAGCGGATGACATGCCCACTTCCAATACTGGCTTCACGAATGGCTGCTGCCTGAGTGGGGGGATGCAAGTCGGAGAGTTGTTCGATCTCGAGCCTCGAGCAAGGAGCATCGGGCAAGAAACCGCTGGATCTTCTTCCGCAGCGTGTCAAGGAAATTCGACGCTTTCCCTTCTTCCCCCCACTCCTAAGGCGAATCTTGATAACGATTCTTTTCCGTAAATCTGACCCTGACGGAGTACGGGCTTTGCGGGCGAGGTCCTTGGTGGAGTCGCTGGCCTGCCAGACAATGTCGCCATTTTTTAGTATTGTTTAGGTAGAGCCCTGCTTTACTAGCGGTTACTAGTCAGTTACTTATCATACTGGGTTCATGGTGGATGCGTGGGAAGGGGGCATGAGGCAATACTCGCCTCTCGATATCCAGACAATCAATTTCTTCTAAAGAAGAGTGAATTACTTGGTGAACAGAAAGACAGCAAGATAGTTGAAGCGGTGTGGAAACTGGATAGTCGGAGTCACCTGACTCACTGGACCGCCGTCCTGCGATGGACTCTCAGGTTCGACGTCTCTTCTTCTGCGTTCATCCTCCATCGCTTTACACAGCAAGGGATGCCTTGTCCAAACAATATGGAGTCATACGGGTTGGGAATCAAACCACTGCTGTCCTTTCCCAGTGAGTGTCTGAAATTTGACGCCCAGGAAGGTTGTTTGACCTGGCTTCGATGGCCAAGAGTACGAAACTGACTGCCGAGCCAGCCTCGTGAAATGAGTGCATACCCAAAAAGATCAAAGATGTGCTTATGAGGTTCACAGTAAAAAAGCTAGACCCTTCTTCGCTTATTTTTTTCGGCATCGCCGGCATATGATGTCGAATCTCTTGTCACAAGGGTAATGTCTGGCTGACGCCAAGGAGAAAATGGCAGTTCAGCCTCATACTGCAGTACTCAACCTTGCAAAGCTTCCGCCACACCTAGTCTGCCTCGCCGTCTGCCTGACAGTGCTATGGAATAGCTGTGCCAAACTAAGTTTAACTCATGCAATGATTACTGTCTTGTTGTATCACTGCAGGAATGATACGAGAACACGAGGATGCCAAGGCTGCCAAGTCACCCCCTCGATAGGTCCTCCAAGATCCTACTGGCGAGGGGAAACAGGGAAAAAATAGCGATTCGGTGCTATGGCTTCGAGCTTCCAATTAGCGCTACGTTAAGGGTCCACGCCAACCTTAATAGGTTCATCTTAAGCGACCTTGTATTGCCAAGCAACTTTTCAGGGTCCAGCCGAGAGAGTGGGTGGTATCTTCCTTGAACCAGCGATTTAGAATCGAGTGAGGCGCCACGACGTGGGAATACGATGATTGTCCTCATTGCCCTGCCATACCGCGTACCTATGGAGTACTCTGTATGTAGTAAGCGACTACCTAGCTGGATATTAATACTTAAGGCCACCGTGAAGCAATCAAAAACCATGGATCCACCTCCGTGGTGTCCCTGTTGACCATATCATTATTTTCCTCCATGAGCCAAATAAACACCTACAGCGGCCTTTGGATCAATTGGTCACACGGCCTATTCCGCGGCGCGACGTTAACGTTGCCGCAGGAGTATGCCGGCCTGCTAACCAGTTTCCTGGCTATCTTTGTCTCCTTTTCCGGTGGCATGTTTTGGCGCATTCTGAGCTATGCAATCCATCAGTGCAACACCACTTCGCACAACAAACAACGCGATGCACTCCATCTCTCGAGACAGGTTCTTTTGCGAAATAGCGGGACGAGCAGCGGGGGAGCGGCATGGTCGATGACAGTCCTGGGCTTTAGCATGCACAACCGCGCATCACATGCCATCCTTCGCATGATACCGCTGGTCTTGCTGGCATTGCTCACGATGGCTGTTTTCGGCGTCTCGGGCGTCTTCACCTCATACATTACCAAGATGCCGGGTAATTCGACTCTCATCCGCGGCCCTCACTGCGGCGGATTTTCACTTACAAGCGCCAGTTCAACCAGCATTTTCGCCTTGTCTAATGTAGAAGGGAAAGCACTGGCCGACACTTACCAAGCGGCAACATATGCCAGTCAATGCTATCAGAACGAGTCTTCTCTGAACTGTGGCACGTACGTGCAGCCAAACTTACCATTCACTACTGAGCAGAATGTATCCTGCCCTTTTAGATCGGACCTATGCAATCCTACTAATCAGTCGGCAATCGCGATGGACACGGGGTACTTGGATTCTCAAACACATTTTGGTATCAACGCGGCGCCGTGGAACCGCATCAAATTCCGACGACGTGCGACCTGTGTCCCTGTCTATGGCGGAGATTTTGCCACGATGTACAATAATTCCGATGGCACTCATACCGTGGATATTTGGGCGGGAACCACTCACACCGGACTTGCCGACAATCTAACCTTTACGTATAGCTCTGCGACGGTGGAAGGAGGCATAGGCTACCAGCTATCGTAAGTTGAGCCCGCATCATAGACCTATCGGTAAGCCTGCCAGGACTGACTTTATATTAAAAAAGAGCTGTGTATGCATTGTACGACCCGCTAGGTACTTTCGAGGCTACACAATGGAACCCCATTTCTGCGCTCAATACCACCGATTCAGATATCACGCTGATGATGTTGGCTCAAAATGACATGGGCTACGAAAACCCGTGCTACGACCCCTGGATAACCGCCACCTTAAAACTGGCCAACATCTCCGAGTCAATCTGGGAAGCAAATGACTGGGTGAGTCTCCTCGGATGCATCGACCAGTATCAGATATGCAACCCGACAATGACAGGGGATAGCGGATGTTCAAAGCTTGGGGGCTTAGAGTCCGTGGCAGTAGACTTGACCCTTCGGGCGCCAGAGCTAGGGTTCAATGACCTTCAAGTCGCGACAATCAGCCGCTTCTTGACTACACAGTCATACAGGGGCATGTACTATAACGTGCAGGGCAGAGGAGCAAACGCCTTGAATGGTAGGTCATCAATTTCCCGTTCAAAATTCCTTTTGAAAAAGGTGCTCTCTGACGTCTGAACCAATGAAGCCCAACAAAAAGCCTGGGCCAATCTACTGTACTACCTCCCCCCGGATCAATGGGAGATTGAAGTGACACGCTGGTTCGCAACCTCCCTTGCCCTCGAACAAGCTTGGTCGGTCGAATGGGCGACCTCGCCGACGAATTTCGACTACTCTCCCTCCGCCACCGTCGATGTTGGCTGGGAATACTCCCCCCCCACGAACGCCGTACAGAGGAAATTGTGTCGAAATCAACTCATCCGCAGCTCAGACACGCATATCAGTCTGTCTATTCTCGGCATGGCAGTCATTCTCATCGTCGGGGGTATCATCATTATCATCGGGTTCTCGATCGACACAGTGGTGGGATGGTTCCAGCGTGGGCATTCCCGATACAGGAGAGAGCAGTGGTTGGCAGAGGAGACGCTGGAGCTGCACGGCGTAGCATATAGAGTAGCTGGCTTCCCCCTTGATGCTGGAGGCGAGTTTCCACCGTCTTCAACGCTGGGGTCTGCTGCTCCAGGTGTCGTGGAAGAGGAATATGAGACCAAGGCGAATGGCTATGTTCCAGTCACCCAGGCAGCGGGTCTCAGAGAGTAACATGATGAAATATTATGAACTGCACTAACTAGTTAATGACTCAGAATAATATATATACCCGGGGGACTTTAATAACCATCAACCTGTCGAGATGAGGCCACCTGATTAGCAGAGATATATCATACAAGGAATCCTTATATTTCTATCGCTCACTCATAAGACCTGTGTGTTCAAGAAGTGAGCTTTTTTCATGTAGACTAATAGCTACCTAATTCCATTTAACTAGTTGCTATACCCAAGACCACTTCTACTATACTTTCATATTTATTCAAGTCCCGCTTGTACCCGAAAGACCTTTTGTTTTATTTTGGCACTATGATATACTGAGTTTTTAACGATGCTGCCTATATATACTATTTATGCAGTGGCATACTCCTTCAAGTATACGGCCAGCTTCTGCACACCAGATTCTGGAATCGCATTGTAGTTGGACGCCCGGATACCTATTGTTTGATAAGTTATAAGTAATGAGGCAGGAAAGAAAAAAAAAGTTGAGTCTGGGAGATCATACCTCCGACGCTTCTGTGTCCCTTTAGGCCGGTAAGACCCCGTTCGACGGCGCCCTTCAAAAACGCCTTTTCGGCCTCGTCGACGTTGCCACCCTACATTGTTGTGGTTAGAGAGAGACTGATTCTTGTGGAAATGCTCAGGTGATGGTATAGTTAAGAAAACAGGCCCTCACCTTTGTGACGCGGAAGCAGATGTTCATCCGCGAGCGCACGCTTTTGTCAGCGACAACGCGGTAGACGTCGGGGTACGCATCCAGCACTGCATAGAGGCTGGCTGCCTTTCTCTCAGCGGCGGCTTGTTGTCCGTCCACCTTATCGGGGAAAGTAGCCAGTAGCTTCTTCAGGACCTGGCCGGCGACGTAGACGCTGGGACCCAGTTAGATACGATGCATGGAGGGATTGTATCCCATTAGCAAGGCAGGGGAGGGAAGCTTACTCGAAGATGCTGAGGGTGTTGTAAAGGCTGTTATTCTTGGCTATGGTCGCATAGTCGAGGATGACTGGCGCAATGGGGAGTCCAAGCTTGCGTAGCAGCGAGGGAGCAGCGGGAGAGATTGTGGGAGGCAGCAGGCTCTTCTTGATGATGGTCACTGTAATTCCAGTGACGCCCAGATTCTTTTGCCTAGATGATGTGAGCGGCAGGGACATTCCCAAAAAAAACCCTCCGGCTGAAACTTACGCTCCGAAGAAGATGATCGAGTAGTTCTAGCAAGGGATCATGTTAGTCACGACTACGACCACGGCGGATCGGGAATATACCTCAACGGGGATGCGTCTCGAGAGAATCGTGGAAGAGAAATCTCCAACAACAATCGGACCATCCTCTGAACCAGTGGGCTCCAAAGCCTTGGGGAACCGGGGGAATTCGACTCCGTCGACCGTCTTGAGACTTGGTTAGTGTTCGTTTCTGTGAAAAGCCTACACATAAAACAGCGTAGCTCACCTCATTCTCGCACATGTAGACCAGCGCCGCCTTCTGGCTGAGTTTCCATGTCGACTCCTCAGGGATCTTGCCGAACTTGCCCTCGTTGGCGGTGCGCGCATCAAGAGCGACATTCACATACTCCGGTCCCAGTAACCGGGCCGCTTCCTGGCTGGCCTTGAGCGACCATCTAGAAAAAGCCGTCAACACATGCCCAATTGACAGGTGAGAGTCCTATGACCCACGATCCAGTCACCAGATAGTCCAGTCGTAGCTCCGTCTGCACCTGCTTCTGCAGCTCCTTGACGAGCTCCTCCTCGCTGACGTTCTCGCCGCGTTCGCGCACCAGCTGTTTCCGACGCTTCTCCACCCACACGGCCACAAGATTATAGATTGTCGCGCTGAATTCACCCGATCCTCCGCCTGGAGTCATCGTCAGCGCCCCGATATCGGAAAGACACCCAAGTCGAAGAAAAAAAGAACTCACCTTGCATAATCAGAATCTCGTAGGTATCCGGGATATCGAGGAACTCGGCCAGATCGGCCTTCATGGAATTGAGGATGTTCGTCGCCAGCTCGCTGCGATGACTGTGCTCTGCCACGCCCCTGCGCAGCGTTAGAATCGACTCCCCCGCAATCGAGCGCGGAGCAGCAACTCACAAGCCAGTTTCCTCGTAGTTCAGCAGAGCGCCAGCAGCCGTGGCGAGCACATCGGACGGCAGGTACGCCGGACCGGCGCCAAAGTAGGTGATATCCTCTCTCTTCATCCTGTCGAATGGGTGTGCGATGGGAAAGAATTCTTGTCGTGTTGTGCCCGCCAAAAAAACGATCGCTGTCGATGACTCCGAAAGCGATAGAGGGGTGGTCATGTGACTTATGACTCAGGTGTGGATGGTCTTTTTTGATTGGCTGATATCATACCGTACTGATGGTACGGGATTACCTGGTCGTTTGGTAAGGTGATGGTGGTATAATTGGTATTACCGTAGGTCATTTGTTACCCCGAAGGAATCCTGGATGCTTACAGTGTACGAAGATACTCTCTTCTTCGCTTTATATTGTCCTCTCTTTGCCATTTGGACAAGAAATGATCAAAAGTAGTTTCAATGCTATATGAGATTTATGATCGTCCGCAAAAATTCCAAATTGAAACCCCGTCATGCGCCACAGAAACCACCCACTCTGCAGCTCTTTGTTGTTTTTGGACCTGTCTTTCCCCCCCTGAATCCCCTAAAAAACTACCACGACAGACGGCGATGGGAATACAGTCCCAGGGATTTCCTACCTGATATCCATCGAATATATTGTTTGCTGATCAAAGATTCAACATGTACACCACGCCAGACGAGTTCAAGGCTCGTTACGCGACGCTGCAGGCGACGTTTGCGTCCGGCAAGACCAAGTCGGTGGAATGGCGCAAATGGCAGCTGAAACAGTTCTGGTGGATGATGGAGGATGGCGAGGAGGCCCTCGTGGCAGCCATGAAGGGGGATCTGCATCGTCACCCGTACGAGTCGATTACGGTCGAGATCCGCGCTGTCAAGGCCACCGTGCTTGAGATGCTGGACCACGTCGAGGAGTGGGCCAAGGGCGAAGTACCAGCGGCACCGGGTCTGCTCTTCAGGCTGATGGGCAAAACGTGGATCCGCAGCGAACCCTACGGTGTGGTGATGGTTATTGCCGCGTGGAACTTCGCGCTGGCATCGCTGATACTTCCCGCGCTGGCTGCGGTGGCGGCGGGAAACTGCGTGGTGCTCAAGCCGGCGGAAGGGACTGCGCGGACGCAGAACGTACTGGCCGAGCTGGCGAACAAGTATCTAGACAGCGAGGCGATCTGTGCGGTGACGGGGGGCCCCCAGGAGACGGCGGCCATGCTCGAGTATAAATTCAACCATATCTGCTTCACGGGCGGTAGTCGGGTGGGCCGACTGGTCGCGATGGCGGCGGCCAAGCATCTCACGCCGACGATTCTCGAGCTCGGAGGCCAGGCGCCCGCGATAGTGACGCGCAGTGCCGACATTGAACTCGCGGCGAAGCGGCTGGCTAATACGAAGCTCGCAAACGGCGGACAGGTCTGTTTATGTGTGAACCATGTGTTTGTCCATCCGGACATCCATGATCAATTTGTGCAGCGCACGGTCTACTGGCTGCAGCAGTTTCTGCGCGAGGGAACCGATCAGATGGCCCGCATCGTGAACGAGCACCATTTCGACCGGGTCACCGGTCTGCTCGGCAAGACAGAAGGGACCGTCGTCTATGGCGGCGACAGCGATCGAACCACCCGCTTCGTCCATCCAGCAGTGGTGACCGAGGTCTCGGTTTTGGACAGCCTGATGTCAGAAGAGCTGTTCGCGCCCATTCTACCTGTTATCAAGGCGGACGTGGATGCCGCGCTGGCGACCATCACTTCGATGCCGCACCCGCTGGCGCTCTACATCTTCTCTCGCGACCGGCAGGAGATCGATCGGATCCTGGACGCGACAAACTCCGGCGGCGTGACCGTCAACGATGCCATGTTGCACAGCGCGGTACCATCCGTCCCCTTTGGCGGCGTCGGCGAGTCCGGCCACGGGGCCTACGGGGGCAAATGGGGGTTCGACGCCTTCAGCCACCAGCGGACAGTGCTGTTCATGGGCGGGTCGTGGGTGGACAAAGTGTTAAGCATGCGATACCCACCATTCAACATGGCAAATCTGAAGTATCTGGCCTTGTCCAAGCCAAAGTTCCGGCGCGGGGAGGCGATGGCAGAGCAGCGGAGAAAACAGCGAGGGTTTCCTATCGGGCCGCTTATAACCCTCATCTTGGGAGGATACCTCATGCGAGACTACTTGGGGATTTCCACATTGATCAATCGAATAGTGGAACGGTATCCGTAGGATCAGAGATCTTCATTGATATTGCTTCTTTCCTACTGTTTCCCCTCATGCGGAGAATCACCGACGGTGTTCTCTCCGAGTCACATAAACCGCCCACGTCAGAATCAGATTTACTTGGAAATTGAATTGGAAATTGAATATATTTCAGTTGCTTCTATCGTCTCCTTCAATCATAATATACGAGACAATGGGTAAGCCGACGGTCTTGCATTTGGGCGACCCGATCAAATACAACCATGAGGTATACGACGGCGCATTCGCCTCACGGTTCGACATTATCCGCAACGATGCCCTTGACCGGGCGTCATTTATCGAGGCCTTGAAGAGCAAAAGGAACAGTCAGCCGGTGCTCATTTTGGCTGCGATATGAAAGCTAATATTACCCAGGTATGGCGACTTCTCCGCCATCTTCCGCCCACACTTCCAAACCGGCGGCGAGATGGGCCAGTGGGACGAGGAGTTGATCGCTCTGCTGCCGGCGTCAGTACGGATCTTCGCCTCGGCGGGCGCAGGCTTCAACTGGGCCGACGTGGACGCTCTAGGCCGGCGAGGCATCTGGTACGCGAACGGGGCGGGGGCGTCTGACGAGGCCGTCTCCGACACAACGCTGTACATGATCCTGTCTGTGTTTCGGAACTTCACCCGCTCCCAGCTGGCGGCCCGGACGGCGGATCCCGCCGTCTTCACGGCGACGCATAAGGTCCTGGCGACGATTTCGCGGAACCCACGCGGTCATATCCTGGGGCTCGTCGGGCTGGGAAACATCAGTAAGAGAGTAGCCGTCAAGGCAGCCGCCCTGGGGATGAGCGTGCGGTACTACGATGTCGTCCGGGCGGAGGAGGCAGAAGAGGCACGATTGGGAGTCACTTTCGAAGCTAGCCTAGAGGACCTGCTGCGTGTGGCGGATTGCGTGTCGGTGCACACGCCGCTCAACGCGCACACGCGCCACCTGATCAACGCGACGACGCTGGCGCAGATGAAGGACGGGGCGCGCCTGATCAACACGTCTCGCGGGGAGGTCGTCGACGAGGAGGCCTTGGTCGCCGCCCTGCGCAGCGGCAGACTCGCCGCTGCAGGGCTGGACGTACACTACCATGAGCCGCAGGTGAACCCGGTGCTGGTCACGATGGAGAATGTGACGCTGACGACGCACGTCGGTGGCGGAGTGCTGGAGACGCGGGTCAATTTCGAGCTGAATGCGATGCGCAACATCCTGGCTGTCGTGGGCGAGGATGGGGGGGAACTCGGTGAGCCGTTGACGCCAGTCAATGCGAAGGTAGTAAGGGAGCATAGAGCTCTCATTGATAACTATATATCACCGTCTACGGAGTAGATGTATATAGTATAGTGAAGCGACAGTACCTGCCATCTCCTTGGACATATTATCTACACTACTACCATTAAGCAACTATTAACTGACCAGTTGACTACTACTACTACTACTAATTACCCCGCATGGCCTGACGCTGTCTCCCCCTCATTCCACCACAAACAAGACCTCGTTCCAACACAATTTCAATGACCAAAACAATCTGCATCATCGGCGCAACAGGCAACCAAGGGGGCTCCGTAGCCCGACGGTTCGCCAACGACCGATCATACCGAGTTCGCGGACTGACGCGCGACCCCTCGTCCCCCGCCGCGAGGGAGCTGACAGCACGAGGCGTGGAAATGGTATACGCCGACCTGAACCAGACAGAGACATTGATCTCTGCCTTCCAGGGGGCGAGCGTGATCTTCTCAGTAACGAACTACTGGGAGCCCTTCTTCCGGCCCGACGAACGGGCCACCGCAGCAGAAAAGGGGATCTCGTGTCGTCGCCACGCGTACGACGTCGAGGTCCAGCAGGGGAAGAACATCGCGGACGCGGCGGCGGCTGTGTGTGATGGACTGGCGGAGAATGGGTTCCTCGTCTCGACGCTCAGCAATGGCACGCTCTGCAGTTTGGGCGTCATGGACGAGCTGTACCATTTCGACGGCAAGGCGGACGTGTTTCCTTCCTACGTGCTGGACAGGTATCCGGCCCTCGCGAGGAAGATGTCCTGTGTGCAGACTGGCTTCTTTACTTCCAGTTACAGATTGCTCCCGGAGTTGTATTTTAAAGGGGTAATACTTTCGGTTCTATATCTATGTCTTTCTGCTAATACAATGCAGACAGCGAATGGCGTGGAAATGACCTTCCCTACTGCCCCTGATGCAGCGGTCCCCCATCTCGCCGTGCAGAAAGACATGGGCAACTTTATTTACGCGGTGGCCCAGATGCCTCCCGGGAAGAGCTACATGGCGGCAGGAACTACCTGTAGCTGGGCCGAGTACATCCGGCGGTGGAGCAGAACGACGGGGATCCCAGCGTCATATCGGCAGATCAGTCTCGAGGAAACTATTGAACGGGTTGCGGATAAAGAGTTTGCAAGGGAGGTCGGGGATATGTTTCTCTACTCGACGGATCCGGGGTACGATGGGGGGATGGACTTGCTCACGTCGGAGGATATAGAAAGGGTAGGCATTCCCTCACTACTACAGTATATGTCAACTGATCTGATACAGTGATAGGCCGGCGTCTCATGCCCGATGACAACCCTGGACGAATTTATCGAAAGCGAAGACTGGTCAAGCGTGATGGGTTAAACGGCATGTTTCCCTCCGTACAGGGAGCGAGGGTATACAAATGCAAGGACGGGTCGCTGAACTCCTTGCGCACCATGGTGAAGAGCACTTTGGCTTGGTCGACGCTGTAATTGAGCACGGAGATGTATAGGGACCCGTTCAAAGGCTTTGCATAAGCAATGGACATATAAGAATGCATAGAGATGGATTTATAAAATAGATGTATGATGATAAATCCTTGACTTCTCCTGGACGTCCATAAACCCAGCCTCATCCATCCCTTGGAAGGAACAGAGCAGGAAGATATGGTGGTGTAGCTCGAGTCGGTCCTGTTCCTTGCTTCGTTGGGTAGCAGGAGGGGTAGACTGTATAGAGTAATAAGAGTATATTATAGATAGATGTAAGAAAAGAATCAATAATGAGGCGCAAGGATGTAGTGTACTTGGGTTGAATTATTTGATACAAGTCATGGAATCGGCATATTCATCTCATGGTCTATGACGAGCCGGTGCATGGCAGCCCAGGTCTGGGCAATTTGCTGCTCCTAGTTTTCCTATCAGCCAGGCTTTATATGGGGTCATATGAAGAGAAGCAGACTGATGACTGATCCCACTTCCCAAAGGAAAAGGGAAGCACATGGGCGAGTCTTGTCTGAGCTGCTCGAACTCCCTCCTGGCGTTCTGAGAGATAATCAATGCCAGCAACCACACATTTATATCCATCACGGTGTAAACAGAGCTTCTCCAAGCGCCCTTGCTCATCACTATTAGAAAATGGGGAGGCTGTAGAGATGATATGCTAGGGAGTACATGACTGTGTCCTCAGCTTAGGCAATAACAGTATAATAGCCTGTTGCCCTTCACACTGAAGGTGTTTAATAAATGCTTGAAGAATGGCTGGTGTATAATCGTCTGCATTGAAAGGCGTGTAGGCCGTGATTCTTTGATGAGCCTCGCGTTCTTGCTGCAGCATAGGGAATTCCAGCTCCTGTCTAGAGAGCCAGGTGAGTACATTGTCTTCTGGCGATAGATTGTTCATGACAATATGAGGAGATGACTGCAAATTCTGAAGAACTTAGTGCAGGCAGAATAAAATGGTTGGAAGGAGAGGAAAGGAAGTTGAGAAAAGAGAGGAGGAAGTCGACGACATGAAGTGAGAGAAGCAGAAAGTGTCCTAAACACCAACCCTGGGTCAAATATTACATCACCGCAGTAATCACAGAGAAATATATACTACTCAGCACTAATTTTTAAACAACTACAGCCAGAATATCGACTATTTATCCTTAGAGTAGATCTTATAGATGTTAATTAGTAGCTAACTATCATTGGCCAAGTCAACAAAGATATCGTCGGTCAAGTAAAAGGTGAGTAAGTTAATCAGCATTCCACAAAGGAGTAACGGAGAATCCAATCACCCCCTCAGTGAAGGTATAACAGGTATCCTCGTTATCCGGGGTGAAGGTGACGATGGCGTCACCGGTGCAGTCCTCAGTCGTGTAGCCAATAATCTCCCAGCCATCGTTGTCGACGGAACTGCCACAGGCCCAAGTGTACTCGACTCCCAGGTTCAGGTAGTAGCAGTCGGTGGGGTCATTGAGGGAGATGGTGGCGCCGTACTCGGAGCATTCGTTGCTCTCGCTGGACAGCAGCAGCTCGACGTCAAAGGTGGCGGGGATGCCGTACGAGGAGTTGGCGGGGATGCTGGTGATCGCCCCCGTCAGGTTGGACAGCAGGTGGCCGTCGTAGTTGGCGATGTACTCCTCCAGATCGAGAGTGGACGTCTTGTCGTTCTTTGAGGACGTTGCGTCGCAGTAACACTGCAGCGTGGACCCGCTGTCGACGAGGGTGCAGTCGTCGCAAGTGTCCCAGTAGGCACCACTAGAAAGAAAAGAAGGATAAATAGATATACTTGATGAATGTGTTGTAGAGCTTACTCGGTTTTCCACTAGAGGTAGAGTCGTTAGCAAAGAATGGACAGAAGAGGCTGAAGGAGAGAACAACGTACCTCGAGAGTTCCCTCGGAGTTTTCAATCTTGGTGGGCAGGTAGACACTGCTGCTGATGGTACCGCCATCGTCGGTAGGACAGGTACCAACCAGCCATCCCTCGCTGTAGTAAAGGTCGGTGCATTCAGTGGAATAGCCCTGGCAATAGGCCAGGGTGAGTCCGGACAGGAGGAGGAAAGCCTTCATTGTGAGGAAGATGGTGTGATGAGAGGGAGAGGGAGAGGGAGAAGGATGGGAGAAGGATGGGAGAGAAGGATAGAGAGAAGGGAAGGAGATGAGATTGAGAAGGAGGGAAACAAGCCTTTATACCCATCTTCAGGCCTCGCTGACCCCTGGTCTAGTGGCTGAAGCTGAATGATGGATTGCAGCAATAGTGCTGGTTAGTTAGTGCTGACAATTAGTTATAGGACTGCATCCCTACATATATTAGTAGTATCTCGGTTACATTAGCTGATAATTAGTAGTTAGTTAGCTACTTAACTTTAAGCTTATATTATTGCAAGAGCTATTTTAACCATGATTCTATAATCTAATGAGATTGATCTCATCCAAATCCAATTGATCAATTCGATCTACACATAGTTGATCAATTCGATCTACACATAGCTACTTGATCTTCTGCATCCATCCTGAAGAAAGCAAAATAAGCTTAGATTGAGTTAATTAATATCGCTTACGACTCCTTCAGCGCCTCCTGCAGCCAAATCACATTATCGGGCCTCTAAATAAGTCCGGGCGATAGTCTAGACTATAATATGGAGTCCCTGACTCTATTATGGAGTAGTTATTGCGGGCAATAAGCACTATTTCATAGTCCATGGGAATACGAACTGACTAGGTGTTTACCCCTCTTTTATACTCTATAGTTATTAGTCCTTTACTTTCTAGCTATTCCTATTATGAGATAGTATATTTTATTTATTATATATAGTATGATTAATATAGAAACTGAGTCAGTCTGCTTACAGAGTAAGACTATATAAAATTTCACTATATAATATAGAGTATAAGAGAGAGTATAAGAGAGAGGAATACCTTATATTTATACTTGATAACTATAGAATGACTAATCTATTGCTGCCTAACGGTAGATTATTAACCCCATTTAAACCCCAAACCCAGCCAATAGACTCCAATCATCACATATTAATCGTCTCACTACATAATGATAATCCCTTATAACTGGTGTGGCTGAAATAACAGCCTGTAAGACCAATCAGGCCTAGTCAGGGTCCAAGTGAGGCAGTGCGTCATAGCCACTTCCCCTCTGTCTTATTATTTCTCTTCTCTCTCTCTCTCTCTCTCTCTCTTCTCTTCTCTTCTCATCTTTCTTTCCATCTTCTATCTCATCTCTTCTGATTTACCTTTCATCCAATCATCAATCGACCATGGCGGCCAACGACTACTACGGACAGTATCCTCCCCAGCAGCAAGGCTATCAGTACCCAGCTGGAAGTTATCAACAACACCAGGGATACGGACAGCAGCAGCAGCAGCAGAACTATCCCCCTTATCAGCAGGGTCAACAGGAATACCAGCAACACAACCCGGAAAAACAGTCCTACAACCAAGGCTACACCCAAGGTTATAACCAGCCAAACCAAGGTTATGACCAGCCCAACAACCAGTATAACAACCAGCCTAGCAACCAGTATAATCAACCTCAGCAATACCAACAGCCCTACTCCAACGAACCCCACTCAGAGCAGCAACCTCCTCCATATGCCGAGAATGGCGAAGACAGAGGGTTTCTGGGGGCCATGGCTGGCGGGGCTGCCGGTGGTTTTGCCGGCCACAAGGTGAACCACGGCATCCTGGGCACGATCGGCGGGGCGATTGCAGGTTCGATTACCGAAGATGCCATCAAGAACAAGAAGAAGGAGAAGGAAGAAGAAAAGAAGAAGAAACATAAACTGTTCGGTCGGCCCTCGTCCTCCTCGTCTTCCTCCTCGTCCGACGACGAACACAAACACAGACCTCACCGATACACCCCAGACCATGACACCCCAGAGAGAGACCACCACCGCGGCGAACAACTGATGGGCAACTTCTCCTCCTCCTCCAGTGATATCCGGCTGACGTCCGAGTACGATCTCGAGGCCCACTGCAACTCCGTCTCGAGCCACCGCCACCATTCCCGCCTGCCCCTGAACAACGTGTTGAGCAACGACTACGGCCGTTTCCGCTGGTCCCGCGGCGGGAACTTTGCCGCCTCGGCAAGAAACGTTCGGTTGGTCGAGGGGGGAAGAGTGTTGGAAGCAGATCTGGGCGATGGACAGGGCGGCCACCGACGCGCGTGGGTCCGTCTTGACGAACGGATTTCCAACCAGAATGGCCATTTGATTTATCTAGATGGCCAGGAACAGTCTTGGTAGTTTGCTTCACTTGCTGAATATTTACTTCACTTGCTGAATTTACTTCACTTGCTGAATAATTTACTTTTTTTTTTATCTCTTTCTCGGATAAGATATCCAAAGTTTCGATTATAATGATATCATCACAACACCCCAAGTCTCCCCCCGCTCCCTAAAAATGCCACGGTCTTCCAGCTAACAATGAGCTCCGGCCCCGTCCAAGGCATTGCCGGTGCGTACACGGGCAACAGCCTCGCGGTACAGGCGGTGCTGATCAGCCTGCTCAGCGTGTCGCTCTGGAACGCCCTGGAACTGATCGTGCTGGTGTTGGGGTACTTCCGCGTGCACCGCGGCCTGTACTTCTGGTCTCTGCTGATCACTGCCGGCGCGGGCGTCATTCCGGATGTGATAGGCCTGCTGCTCAAGTACTTTGCGCTGGCTCCCATCGCCGTGCCTGTCACCGTCTCCACGTTCGGCTGGACGGTGATGGTGACGGGTCAATCGTTGGTGCTGTACTCGCGTCTGCATCTCGTCGTGCACAGCCAAAAGCTGCTGATGAGTGTACTCTGCATGATCATCGCAAATGCCATCCTCTTTCAAATCCCGCAGATCGTCCTCTCGTACGGCGCCGTGTACGGGCCCAGCACGTTCAGCTTCATCCTCGTCTTCAACACGTGGGAGAAGGTGCAGCTTGTGATCTTCAGCTTGCAGGAAGTCATCATCTCCAGCATCTTCATCGTCCAGGCTGTTCGGCTCTTGCGTCTTTTCCCAGAAAGCCATGCAGATTCAGATCTAGATGTACATACCCCGAGCCACCGTCGCAGCCGCAGACGCGTGCGCATCATGTACCAATTGCTAGCCATCAACACGGTCCTCATCGCCATGGACATCGCCCTCCTGGCGCTCCAGTATTCGAACCTCTTTCTCTTCCAGACCGTCTTCAAGGTTTTTTTCTATTCTGTCAAGCTGAAGCTCGAGGTTGCCGTTCTCTCGAGGCTGGTTCTTGTCGTACGGCCTGAAGAGGATTCACTTAGTACCAGTGAAGTCAATTAGTATATTGAAATACATTAAACTAGTTGTACAGACAATCTTATACAAATATAGCAATATGAGGGATTTATTGTACTATCAACTGGTCGAAAATGAGGGATTTATTTTAGTATCAACTGGTCGAAATTGGAATTCTTTATATAGGGATTCATCTATCTCTTCTATTTTATTCCTCTTCCCTTTCTCCTCCTCTCCTCCTATCTAGTATACTATCCTCTCCTACATACTATCTACTATTCTCTATATTATGCGGTTTATCATCCTGCTCACCCTCTTCCTGACCCTCGCCATCGCCCAGGACTGTTGCGAAGACCCTCCTGGATGCGGCTGCCCAGATAATTGTTCAGGGGTACGTTTATCACTGATAGAGATAGCTCAGCATTGACGTGTATAGCTCTGTGATGGCTGCTGCCCTAAGACTTAAACATTATACTATACCTACTACTTAGTGCTGAAAATCAATTTCCCCCTCCGTTCATACAAGATATCGATCCATAGAAACCGTTTAAGAACCTCGCGCGTCTCCCGCCACGTAGAGAGCCCACACTCCCCCAGCGTGGCTTGTAGACATGTCCTCCTCTCGCTCCCTGCAAACCCTTCAATGAAAAGCAACCACAGTCGGAGATCGGGCTGGATGTCCTTCAGACAGGGGAACCTCTTCGGTGCGATCAGGGGGGGGAATAGACTATCCTGCCCCTGGAGGAAGACATGGCTGGTGAAACTCAACAGGGCGAGACGGACGGCTTCGTCGCGCGAGTCTGCGGCAAACCTCATTTTCAACAGACGGTACATGACGCTCGTCATCGTCTCTTGAAGGAGAACGGGCGAGATGCGCGTCTTGTTCTCGCCGGCGAGATTGGCGATCGCGCAAAAGTGGTGCATGCTGCTCCAGACGATGTGTAGCTGCTGATCCAGTCCGTAGATGGGCTCTGTAATATTTGTCTCGTCAGAGGGATACAGTTCCAGAGCTTCTGAGAACATCGGTTCGCAGTTATATTGTACCGCAAGCGCAATATCCGATCTACAATTAGCATATCACACTGTTTCCTTTGGAGAAGAAGAACTACCTGACGGTCTCGAAAAACAGTTTCTGCCGTTGAAAAGAAGAAATCCCCCCCCTCAGGTCTATGATGCAGTGTAATCCACGTAGGTGATGCTGCGCGGTAGCCACGTCCCCCATGAGATGCGCACACAAGGCCAGGATTAGAACCTTGCGCACCATCAGATCCGAGACTTCCTGGTTCTTCAACTGCTGTCGCACAAGGCTCACCCCGCTGATGAAATGCCGTCTCGCCCGGTTACTCATCACGCAAGTCTTTTCCACCGCCGTTTCGATGAAGACGTCCGCTGCAAAGAGCATGAGATGGAGGAGGGCCGTGTCCTGGCGTAGGTAATCGAGCCATGTTGCTTCATGGACAGGGAAGTCGGTCAAAACCGCCAGAGGGAAGAGAACCCTGACGGAAAGACTGGTAACTACGTAGAATATTCGTTAATTGATATATTACATCGTATTATAATAAGGCGAGCTGCTTACACTCCATCAATCGCCCGAACAGGCGCGGATCCACCGCCGCAAGCTCAGTACACGACAGCTCCGAGCCCAGACGCGGGGGAATCGTATTATACGCCGTTTTCAAGGCTTCGATGGAGATCTCGAGGCGCCTTCGTCGATCTGGACGCGGTCGTGCGCGGTTTTTGCCCTGCATGACGTGGCTGCGCAGGCTGCGTGGGGAGGTCTCGGAGACGAGAATAAAGGCCATAGTGGGTATATCCCAGCCCAATCGTATAGAAAAATAGATATCAAGCGATGTGGTAGGGCAGTGGTTGTGATGTGGAGGAAAGGAGAACTCGAGGCGAGGAGCTGCTTATAATACTGTTTTCCTGTTCGGGATCGAAATATCCGTAGCTTCACAGGCCGTTTTGGCTCCACCTCGTCAGCCCTATTTTTGTCGTAAGATTTAGAACATAAATAGAGGTTATAAAACGATCTACTCAGTGATCAGTGTATGTAGACTGCTAGCTGAATAGCTGTATATTTATAGCTATGTTATTCTACCGCCAGGTATAGTGTCTAGCAAACACCACGATGAATCCCCTCACTCATCGGCCGTTTAGCCTTCCTAGGATCCTTCTGCCCCAGACTCTGATGCTCCTTCTCCACGCTATGGCTGAACGGCTGCCACGCGCTGAGATCCGGGACCTCGTTATCAATCAGCGCCTGCGTGACGCTGCAGATATCCGCGATGAGACGGTCGATCAGGTCGAGGTTGTGCGACTCGCGGACCACCACGCGCAAGATCTCCGTCTTCTCCTCGTTCGGCGGCAGCGGGTAATTCGGGATGATGTACTGCTTTGCGCGGAGGAGGTTGGAGATGGCCGCCTGTTTGATATTCGGGTGTTTGGCGTGGAAGTCGTCCGTCAGCGTGAATGCCACGACGGGTAACCCGGCGTTATACGCATCGGAGCGTTCGCTGGCAAGGAAAGGCGTGTCCACCTTCGTGGCGTCGTATGCAAAGTCGCCCTTCTTCCGGTGGATGTCGCTCACACAGCGGTACCAGCCCGTGGCTTCCAGCGCGCGAGACAGCAGTCGCGCGTTGGCGAGTGCGTTCTCCATCACGGCTCGGTACCCGTTGAACCCCAGATGCTCGAGCATAAAGTACTGTCCGATCACCTGAGCGCCCGGGCGGGAGAAATTCAGCGTGTACGACTCCTCCGTGCCACCCAGGTAGTGCAGTTCGAAGACGAGATGCTTGGGCAGCTGGCTCTCGTCACGCCAGATGATCCAACCCACACCTGCGTAGACGAGGCCAAACTTGTGACCGGAGACATTGATCGATTTGACCCGCGGCAACTCAAAGTTCCACTTGAAGCCGGCACCCGCGTAAGTGAAGGGGGCGATGAAGCCGCCGCTGGCTCCGTCGACGTGGATGGGCACGTCGACGCCCGTCTCGGCCTCGAAGTCGTCCAGGATGCGTGAGATCTCCTCGACGGGCTCGTAGTGGCCCGTGTACGTGCTGCCGAGGATGACAAACACGCCGATGGTGTTCTCGTCCAGCTGCTCGCGCACCAGCGCCGGATCAAGTCGGTACCGACTGCCCTCGCTGACAGGCAGAATGCGGGCCTCGACCTCAAAGTATCGGGCGAATTTCTCGAGCGCGACCTGCGCGTTGGCGCCCATCAGAATGTTCGGCTTGGTGGTGTCTTTACCCTCCGCCATCCGCTTCTCCTGCCATCTGCGTTTCATCGCCAGCCCGCCGAGATGGATCGCCTCGGAGGAGCCCGTGGTCGCCGTCCCGATCGGCGTCTCCCCCTTCTGCGCCCCCCACAGGTGCGCGATGATGCTCACGCACCGCGCATGCATGTCCATCATGGCCGGGTACTCGTCGCAGTCGGACATGTTCTTGCTCAGGTTCTCGATGATTAGCTGCTCCGCCTCGCGCTCCATGTACGTCCCCACAAAGCTCGCCAGGTTCAGGTTTGGCCGGCCATCGAGGTCTAGCTCATCCTTGAGCATCTGGTGTACCGCGTCTGCGGGGGCGCCGTCCTTCGGGATCCGGTGCTTCGTCAACGCCTGCTGCGACGCGTACCGGCTCGCGTACGGATGGATATCGTTGTCGCCTTGGCTTCCTCCGCCTCCGCTTCCTGCTGCTGCTACTCTTGCAGCTCTAGCAGCGTGGACATGCTTGCCGCGCTGGGTGTGAGGGGCGTCGTGCAATTTGGCGACAAGCTCGTCGGCGTCGATCTAGAGTATGAGTATTAGTATACTAAGCTTGGTACTGCTTAGTGGAAGGGTACTTACATGCTTTGCAAGAGCCATTTTGATAATATATGACAAATTCGAACAACGGATAACTCTGTAACTGATGAATGTAGTTGATGAATGTACAATGGATGAAAGAAAGAAGTGAAGAGGAAGTGAAGGTGAAGAGGGGAAGCTTTTGTAGCAGCCGATGACATCATGGGCCTCGTAATCAGGATCCTTGCCAGGCAAATGTTTGTCGTATATTATGAGATGTTAGGATTCATCAAACTATTTATAATAAATTCCTTTTATGATCTGTAGTTGGTCAGTTACTCCAGTGTAGTCATCATTACTTAATGCTCACTGTCGTCTCGAAGTACTATACTCCGTAGTCTTCTCAGCAGAAGTGATACTTGACAAGAGACATAACCCATCTTCAGTTCTATCCTTTGAAGGATATAGGATTCGTCTTCGTATAGCTCTCGATAATCAAGATAGACTGTGCTTCATCATGGTTCTGAGACGGATGATTGCCTCGACAGGTAGAGTTGTATTCCAAGAATTGTTTGACAAAAAATAAAGACCTCTGTCGGTAATCTTGATGATCAAACCAAAATAAACAATTCATATATATAAATATAACAGAAATAGAGAGAAAGCAGGCTCCCTACACATTATCTGCGTTGTTCGGATCCATTTTCATAGGTGGTTCTGGATCCTTGTCCTGTTGATCCTGCCCAGCCAGACTCCTCGTCTCACCATCCGCTGGATCCTGCTGGTTTCTTGTTTGATTATTTTCTCTCTTTTTCATTTCATTCCAGTGCTTTTCTGCTTTCTGTTTGACCAGTACTTTCAACAGGCTCGCGTTGAAAGCAAAGGGCACGAAGACCAGAGAGAAACCAAGAGAAGCAACAACTAGGAGCAGACAGGTAAGAAGATGAAAGCATCCGAGGGTATTCAGTGGATCCAAATCCAAAAAAAAGAAAGAAGAAAAACTCACAGATGATCGGGAATATCCACCGTCCTTGATAAGTAACAGCTCCATCTTCGTGGGGGTAGTCTGCCACATTCAAGGCGAAAAGACTCACCAGGAATGAAGCAGGCAACTAACTCTGTATAAGCATGGAAACATTTTGACGAAAAGTAATTTGGAGCCTCAGGGAGAGTATCGCCTACAAAAACAATGGTGACCACCGTGAACACCATGACGCTGTCGCTTTGTCTGCGCGTCGCCTTGGCCTCGACGATGGTGGCTTCTTTCTGCTTCAGGTCGAGGAGGGAATTGATGGAATCCTGGACGCTTCGAACATCTTCAATCATGTCCTTGATCTGCTCTTCTCGTTCTGAGGGAGTCACCGGTCGATTCCATTCGGGCTTTCCGGTGGCTTTTTCCCAGAGAGCGCCGACGTGGATCTGGTCTTGAGCCAGATTTCGGAGCATGTTGAGCTCGTCCAGGATATCTTTGATCTCTGCCAGCAGCCCTGTCTCGACTTCGATGTCCTCGTAAGGGTTGTCTCGACTCCATTTGTACAAAAGGTCCCACACCTGCTCACCCCTGGTAGGCTTTTTACCCTTCTTTTCGTCATCAGAGCGTTTAAGCGACTTGAAGAAAGTGTCGAAGAGGATTGTTTCTTGGTCGCGCTGCATTTGGTCGCTCAGCTTCCGCTCTGTCTAAAGGAGAATTCATATTCAAAAGTACGCACCACCTGCTGAATTGATTCCCGAAATATCTCCATCGGAGACCTCTTGCCCTTCTCCGCGTTCGTAATCTCGATTTCTTGAGCATCAAATAAATTTGCAGCCGTGTCCATGATGAGTCCCACAATGTCGCTGACTAGAAATTCTGAGTTGCCATTCTGATCCCGAAGCTTGTTGAGAATGCGTTGTAGGAAAGTGATTTGGGCATCATCTGGTTGGTGCGTTGTGCTCGTGATGATGGTATCTGGAGATGTTGGATCGTTATCCTAGCTTCAAGGATAGCAAGGACATACCATCGTAAAGAACCCATATCCACAATTGGTTCACCATCAGAATCTGTTTCTTTGACATGATGTCAGGGCTGACGGGTGTCGAGGACGAACTTTTCTTTGTCGCTTCTTCCAGCTTTTTGCGCTGTGCGTCGAAATATCGGCCTACCACCTGGCTCTGGTCTCGTTCCTGAGTATTTTCAAGAGATGCATAGTAGTATTGATCCAAGGTCAGAGACTCATGTACGACCTTGCTGACTTTTTGACCACCAGACCTGACCTCGTAGTCGTGTCCTAATTGTGAGGGCTTCGATTCACCTGTCGTTTTCATTGGAGCTTCCCCCCAAAACAGGTATGGCATCTGCAAGAAAGCTTCAGTCACCGAGAAACAAATGGAAGGGGGAAGGGGCGAGACGAACGTAGACGGCGAGGGTTTCTATTTGCTGCTTGCTGGCCCTGGCCTGTTGGATGTTCTTGGTTTGACCGTCTTCATTCATTGTTGCACTGTGTTTCGTCATTCTAGGTCGAGTCTATAGTGGTTAGATTTACCATAATGTCTGAAGATACTACCAACCTGAAAATGCGGTTTCATATAGCTCTTTTGTCCACCAGCAGGAAGCTCTGACCGGCTCTTCTTCACAAAATCGGCTAATTGGACATGGGAAGTCTGGTTTTTCCGCTTTTCATATGAAATTTGAACCATTAGCTCCTAGGACATGTCAGTGCTGAGTGAAACTTTTTGAAAGCAAGGAATAGGGACAACCTCGGCGAGAAGAAGCTATAAGAGAAGAAAGGGAGATCAGTCTCAGAACTCTTTTTTCTATCTTTCTTGGATGGCTCACATCATTCACTGGAATATGAATCCATCGTATCTTGCGAGATGGCGTTCGAGTTCCAGCTCGCCCCGAAGTTCCCTTCTCACCCTTTTTTTTCTCATTCCGTTCCTGCTCAGTATCACTTGATTCCTCTACGTGGCGCTCTCGTTTGAAGAGTCTATCCATGAAGGCTTGATAGTCCTTGCTCTCATTATTCTTCATGATATCCTCGGGCCCTCGGTTGTATATGATTTCGAGCATGTTGCGTCGCTTGAGCTTGAAGGTGAATCGATTATCTGCAATAAACAAGTCCAGTACTGTTCCAATCGTCGGGCAGTTTGTTGGGCGTGGATACCGGAACTGTGGCGACGCTCCGTCGTCTTTTGGAGGTGGTCGTACCGGCGGAGGGTTCTGAAAGAGACCTTGAATCATCAATTCCACCCTGTTCATGGGCTGAACCCAATTTTCCATTGTGCTCTCGCATTCCTTGATGTTGTTTTCACCAGAATAGAGACCACTAGAGAGCAGCCCCCAAACTGCTAGGGAGAATCTATGGTACACTGCCCACTGCAGGGGTGTCTTTTTATCATTAAGCTGATGAAAAGAAACAGTTCCAAATTCCGGTCGAGTCATGAGCGTGTGAAAGGGATCCTGCTCTCCTTCGGCATATCGCCGAGCTGCAGCTTTGATGACAAGTTCTGCATTCTCGGTGTATGGGAATACAAAAAAGTTTTCAAGACTGTTTATCACTTCAAACAAATCTGTCCAGAGAAAATCCTCAAAATTTGGATTGATTTGTTCATCCCTAGCCGAGGTATGTTCCGAAGTTTCTGCAGATTTGGAGAGAGCATTCTCGTCCTGTCTTGTTTGGTACTTGGTGTGCCAGTACGATGGCAGAAGATCCAGTTGCTTCTCTCTAGACCCAACTATTGAGATCAAAGTTTCGTCATCGTCTGTTTCTCCGATGGTAGCCTGCAGCCATCTTTCCAGGCCTGCTTTGTCGGTTTCTTCGTCTGGTTGCTTTTCCTTAAGGCGAGCAAGCAGCCTTCGAACCATCCCAAAATGTCCCATATTGGCGGCAGCATGGAGGGGAGTGATCCTCTTAACCGCCTCTGCCAAGATTAGACTCGGCTTTAACCAGTCGGACATGAATCGTTCCAAAATGCTGGTATTATTGGCAAGCGCAGCTACATGTAGCCATGTGGCTCCATTTCGGTCCCCTGCAGTGTCCAGCCCTTGGTAATCGCCTGGCTTCATGACTTGCTCCAATATCTTATCGTCATTGTTGAGGAGAGCCCAGTAGACAGTTGCCTTGACCTCTTTCTGGAAATCGTCGGGGTCTCCCTCCCGATTGGGCTCCTGGGCCCATTGTAAAAGCCACCCGGACACCCGTTTTCTTTCTCGCGGCGGCGAAACATAAACCTGATCTTGCACTGGGCTTTGAGGAAAATACACCCTTGACCGCAGCAATTGGAAAATGATCGCAGGATTGCCAGCACTAATAGCATCAGTTAATGGTGTGTCTCCGTAGAAATCTTCCATAGCAACGACTGTCTTCAAACAATCCTCATTTGAACGATCCGGGCCATCAGCTAAAAATTCAAGAAGAATCCTGAGTGTCTCGGGGTCTTTGTGGTAACAGGCTTGATGTAACGGGTTCCTCCCATCATTTGTTGTGGCTGTGGGACTTGCGCCGGCTGCAAGAAGGAATCGCAGGGTCGAGTGGGAGTTATAGAAGGAGGCGTTCAACAACGGTGTGAATCCCTGATCATCTCTGACCTCGAGATCTGCGCCCCCTTCGACCAAACACTCGCAGGTCTTTGACTTGTCTTCTGAGGCTGCTAGATGCAGGGCGGTTTCGTCCGAATCATTTCGTAGCCCTACAAGGTCGCGCCGGACTGATAAGAGCATCTTGATAATCTCGAGATGACCATTTCTCGCTGCGAGGTGCAACGCAGTGTATCCATCTCTACCCCGAGCTTCAACGTTGGCGCTGGCATTGAGTAGATGCTGGACAATGGCAGTTTTTCCATCCTCGGTAGCGAGCAGAAGAGCTGTTTTACCAATTCCCGCCTCCACTTCCAAGAGATCTTTATTCTTTGCCAGGAGGCTGTCGACAGCCTCCACATCCCCTTGAATGACAGCGAAGTGCAGTAAACACTCACTGTACTCCTGAGCCTCGGTGTTTGCGCCCTTCTCGAGGAGAAACTGGACGACCAGATTTCTTCCATTTTTAAACGCACGAAGGAGAGGCGTCTCGCTGGCCTTGTTGCGCAGCTCAAGTAAGCCAGGATTCCTTGCAAAAATCAGTTTGACGCCTTCTAAATCCCCTTCTCCCACAGCTATATGTAATAAGGTATTCTTGTCTTCATCACAGATTTTAGTGTCTGCTCCACTTTCAAGGAGAAACTGGACAATTTGCGTTTGTTTATGTTGAATAGCATGATAGAGGGGTGTTTTGCTATCCTTGTTGTGTAGTTCTAGTAAACCCAAATTCTTTGTCAAGAGCAGTTTGACGATTTCTAGATGCCCCCCTCCTGCAGCCAGGTGAAGTGCGGTGAAGTTGAAGAAACCACGAGCTTCGGTGTTTGCTCCTTTGTCAAGCAGAAACTCAACAGCAGTTTTCATTCCTCTCCCAGCTGTATGGAAGAGGGGAGTTTCGTCGAAGTGGTTCCGCGACTCCAAGAGACGCTCTCCGCCGACTCGAAGAATCAACTCAGCGACCTCGAAATGGTTGCTCGTGACAGCCGCGAATAATGGATTACTTATATCTAAATCCCCAGTGTAGGCGAATACGTTCGCCTTTTGAGCCAGGAGCAGCTTCGAAATGACATAACGACCTAGAAATGCCGCCAGGATCAACGGAGTGGGGTTTCCAGCGATGTTGATATTGTCCGGGAAGGCGAAAGAAAGTCGGGCTTCGAGGATGTCAGGGTGCTCAAGCAGCAGTTTTTCCACGACTGCTGCCTGGCCGTTTTTGATTGCGTCTCGAATTTCCCTCGCTCTTTTGTCTTGGTCTGCGGCTTCAGCTCTCGAGTCGGAGGAAATAAAACGGTCTATTGAGAGGGCAACAAGATCAGCAACATGATCAGCAGAAGATCTTTGAGATATAGTGATATGTACGTACCATCGGAGTCTGCCATGTCGACTTTGGGGTGAAGGAGAGAAGAGAAGAGAAGAGGGGAGAAGAAAGAGGGGAAGAGTCAAGCTGAGGAAAAGAAGCTCAGCCTGACTCGTGACTTGTGCCAACAAACAACATCCTGGTCGGAGGGAATTTGTGACACAAAATACTTGAAACAGGGAGATTTATATATATTTTTTATATTCTATCCAACTGTTATTTTGTAGATTAAGAATATTATATATAAAATTCTAGTATAAATTCTATCATAGCATACACAGAGGGTATACTTACTACAAATACTGTAGACCCGTATATCAGTTCTACCCCTATCTGGCATCGAACGGCCACATTTTGTTCGCTTTCTCGACTGTAAGACCATCGCCCTGTGCCTCGGACTCTCTAGCAGTCTGCATCCATTCGTCGTACGCCGCGCGGTGGGCATCTTTCGCAGCACCCCAAACATCATTCGGCACCCACCCATCGGAGTTTGTGTGCAGGGAGCTCTTGAGCCAGGCCTTGAGTTTCTGGACGGTTTCGAAATCCTCGTAGTCTGTCGCGTGGCTCTTCACCTCCTCGTCGGAGGGAGAGTATGGACAAAGACCCTGCAGGCCCAGTTCGTTCCAGCGAGCCGAAAGCTCGATCAATTCCTGACGGACGGCGGGGGCGCTGTCCCTCCATGTCGTGTGGCAGTAGTGGAAGAGACGAAAGAAAGTCGGGTCTAGTAATCGGGCGGGACGTAATTTGGGTACAAGGCCCTTCATGCACACATCGTATGTTTGATAACATATAGATGCATCTTTCCGGTCTCGTTCTTCGCAGTGACTGCTCACGCCGCTGCTTTCCTCTGGAAGGGCAGCGAAATCTGGCGTCTCGTTGGCATAGATGAATGCAGGCTCAACGCTAGTAGACTGCCAATCAATCAGGCCGGTGATGATAGTTGGATCCTCGGGAGACATGAAGATGTTTCTCATGTGGAAATCCGGGTGGAGGAGAGTGGGAGCAGCGGCGTCCTGCACACGCTTATCTTCAACCAACCTCTGCATCATTTCTTGGCTCGTGTTCAATAAATAGATGTGATCCCGAATGGATCCTTGATGGGGCAGCTCATCGAATATCGCTTCTTCTTTCGGTAAACGAGAAAACCCAGTCTCTATCAAGCCACGACAATAACTTTCAAGGCCTCTCCCTGGATTCGCACGTCCTGCATTAGAGGTATTCTAGAAAGGGGTCGAGGGAAGCTCACAGGGACCGCAGTCGGGACTTGGACCACCGTAGAGCTCAGTTTCTCCCGGGTTCCGGTTCCAAAAGATTGGACTGCAATGCGGACCAATGCAAAAACCCTGCTCGAGAGGGATCTTGGCGCGGGTGTCTATCGGCGCATCTGAGAAGTAGAGACTGCCATAGGCCGGGAAGTCCAAAGCTGCCATCTTCTTCATTGCCAGCGACAGCGCCTTTGTACACAGCATATGCTGCTCCGAGTTCATGGTAGGCCATAGCTGGTGCAGCTGGACACCCTTCACATGCTCCTGGATGATGTACTCTGCGCCAACCGGATTCGAGGAGTCATCACTCCAGTCCAGGACTTTCGGTATCGGAAGCGAGACTTTGCTCTGTACTATCAACAGCACCGAGTGAGCATTTATCACCGAGTCACGATAGATGGTCAAGCTCACGGTATGTCATTGTTGCCACTTCAGAATTGGTCGTTAACCTGGGTGGACCAGCAATGGGGGTTGATAGCCTTGCCACCACACAAGCACTGTTGTCCATTGTCAAGAGAAATACTCGATTGAACCCCCCTTCTCGCTTTTCGTGCTTGACAACCCTGTGTGCCCCGGGACAGGCGTGAACAGCCCTGTCACAGAGAGCAGAGAAGTCAAACTGAATATAGCGAGAGGTTCGCTCCAGCTCGTCTCGGTTGAGCCATCTTCCACCGGTGTAAGCATAAGGATTTTGATCTAGAGACAGTCAGCGAGTAATGCCTCGATAGGCCAGTGTCCTCTGCTACTGACGTATGGTGGGTAAGAGACGCGGCGAAATGATGCTCGATCTGTTGCCCATGGTATATAGACTTTGCTGAGCGAACCACAGCGTCGCAGATGCAGTATTGCGGGTGAAGACGGTCTCAGAAATCAGAGCATCTGGAGATGTCGTTGGGGAGTTGGGAATGCAGTGATAATCAGATAAGCCGATAGCGGTGAGAAAAATACAACATTGAGCTTAAATAATAGCTAGATATAGTAGATATTATACAAGATACAAAATACTTATCTATATCAAGTCTAGACTTGCCATAGTAATTATTTGGTATTCAGTATAGTATTCAGTTAGTACTGATTATGTAGTATGTATACAATCAGGAATCTATGATTACTATCTACTGATACTCTTTAATCATGTCTACTAGTATCTATCAAGCGTATGGTTATAATTCAGATAACGAGTGGTATTCAAGACAACAAGATATACAAAGAGTGTATAGAAGAAAAGGTGAGAAGAAAGAAAGAAGAAAGAAAGAAGAAAGAAGGATATAGAAGAAGAGAAGAAAGTTTACAGAAGAAGAAAGATTAAGCAGTGAAGGTCGAAGCAGTAGCAGAGGCCGAGGCAGTCACGGCCGCCGACACCGGGCCCTGCGAGGTGCTCGAGTCCGACGCCCCCGTATCAAACTCGTACAGGGTCTCATCGAGGATCTCCCACTCGATGGAGACGTGGCCGTCGTCGCAGGCCTCGCCGCCGCTGAGCTCGTTGAGCACGGTGTAGCTGAAGTCGAGGCCCGGGGCGCCCTCGGCGTTCCAGGTGTCGCTGTCGGCAGAGCCCTCGGCGCAGCGCTCGCAGCCGTCGCCGATGAAGAGCGGCAGGTCGGACTTGACGCCGTTGATGGTGACGACGACCCGCTTGCCGCAGTAGGTCTCCATGTTGTCGACCAGCTGCGTGTGGTTCATGGCCACCAGGTAGTTGCTGTTGATCGTGTCCAGCGACAGAGCGGTCACCTGGCTGCACTCGACGTCGCCCAGGTTCTGGCTGGAGAAGGAGGTGCCGCAGGCGTCGACGTCGGAGATGTCGTAGTAGTACGTGCCGAAGCCGGAGCCGCTGTAGATGGACGAGGAGGCGGAGGCGCCCAGAGCAAAGAGGAGAGTGGAAGCGAACATTGTATAAGAGTATAGAAGGGAATGTATCAAAGATAGACTGAAAGACTGAATCAGACTATGAAGGAATGAAGTCTGAAGACTAGAGAATGAAGTCTAGAGAATGAAGACTAGAGAATGAAGACTAGAGAATGAAGACTAGAGAATGAAGTCTAGAGAGTGTTGATGGACAGAATCATTGAGAGATCGAGGGGTTTAAATAACTATTACTCTGTCTATTAGACTCTATGATGTCCGCTTTGTTCCTGTTGCTGCAATACATCTAATAGGCTACCACACTTGAATATCAGGTCTAACTTTTTCATATCTACAAATGCGGAAGTGTGCCTGATATCCCCTCTTCCAACTGGTGTTCCTGGATGGGTTTTGGCGGAATAGAGTTCACAATTCCTTCAAATATGGGTCTATGTCTATGGTCTATGGTTCCTCTGGCGGGGTTGTCTTTATCCTCTGACTCTAGGCAGCTACTCGAAGCTACTCGGCAGCTCAGATCCTTTGATGCGTACCCCGCAGGTCGAGACTAGCCAGACTGTTCTATCCAGACTGGTCTAGACCAGAAGACTGTGGAGCAGATTGACAGGTATGTAGTATAGTACTCAGTAGCTAGGTAGTAGTACTGTCTACCATCATACTCTACACTAGATAGATGACTCCCAGTGGCAATTGACCGTCACAGGCACCAGGAACAGGTGGAGAATAGAAACGGCAAAGGAAAAGAGAAAAGAAGAAAAAAGAAAAAGAGGCAAAAGAGATGGAAATCGAATTCCGCCACGTGCGAAGGTGGCGTCGATCGCCGGATCGGGCAAAGTGGACGAACCTGTGCTCCACTCTGCCAGCCACGCGGCGGAAACCTGCATGCCAAGCCGTGCGCTAACAGGCTAGCGTGTAGGTTCGCTCCAGTGACTCCACAATAGTAGCCTGAGGTATCTACCTCCTCTATACGGAGTACACTTTCCTCTACCAGGGATTGTCCAAAGTTAATGCTTCTGTCGCTTCGGGTAACTACTCCGTCGTGAACTCCGTCCGTTTCCGAGGCTCGGGATTGCCTTGGTCGGTCTAGTTCGGATCGGAAGGAAAAGTTAGCACAGTACGCAGCATTCACAGAGAGTATTAGTCAGGAGGAAGTTTGGTCTATCAGTATTCGCTGGTGGGGGCGGAAAGCCTTGGAAATCAAGGTTCACCGCTTGGTCATTCTCCTGGTCGTCCGAATCGGAGTGATCATCGACTCCCGGATATTATTCCAATTCAGCAAACCCTTCTCCGATTGTTCCTTTTCTTTGGCCTTGGAGCCCGTCCGACAGCTCGAGGGTGGCGGTTCGCTGTGTTTTTCAACAGGGTTCCCGCTGTCTTGGATCTTCCTGGTGGTTTCCTCGCCCTTGGATACGCCTGCTGAATTGTCGACTTGAGGAATCTCCTCTTCCATTCTTTTTCCCGAGCCGATGTTCAGCTGACTGGTGTTGCTCCCCATTTCTTCCTCGACGAGGGTAGTGAGGTCTATAAAATTATCTTCTCCATTGGGAATGTCGTCACCAGGGCTGTCGACTATCAAGTTAGCGTCACCTCCCATGTAAAGAACATCACTTTGATCCTTCACGGCAGTTGCGTCTTTCCAAGGCGCGATTGCATTTTTTTGTTATTGCCTGCGATTATTCGTATTTTCTCATCCTAGAATGTGGGCCAGCTCGGATGATCGCTATCATCCACAAAATGCTTAATCATGAACTGTTGTAGCATTTCCCGGAAGACTGCCTGCGCGTATTTCTTGCGAAGACGCTCTTCTCCAAGTTCCTCGATAGGAATCTCATTGAGACTGGCCGAGTGATATGCTTGTCTGGAGCGTTCCAGAACATCAGGCTCAACGCCACATGCCTCCCTCCACTCTTTGGATGCCTTTTCCTTGGCATTTTTGATTGCCTGTCATGATACACAGTTAGAGAGAGTTGTACAGGGTTGTATATGGAATAGGAGAGTTTTAGATAGAACAGAGTGTAATCTTACCTTGTCTGGTATAGATGTTGCGATGCGCTGGAAGGAGAAAAAGTAGACAGCTAGATTAGCTGATATTCGGTGCAGCAGGAGGGAGAATCACGCACAGATCCTGATTCTATATCATCTATTGATTCCATTGCTTCAGTGTCTCACTGAGGCTCATCAGCAACACATACAAGGTACTCTCACGTATTGACCAGGTTTCGGCGGGAATCCCACAATCGGCATGTGGTTCTCGACAATGCGAAACCACAGGTTGACGAGGCGCTCCATGTATTGGGAGAGCTCCTTAGGGAGCTAGAATAAAGTACTGGTGCGGTGCAGCGGGGACACATCCATAGTCAGTTACTCTTGACAAACCCCTCGGCTTCGAAGATTACCGCCGGATCGGTGGTTCTCTGCTTCATCGCCAGTAGCTGCGTAGTGATCGTGGAGTCTCTCGAGCACCTCCGGATCTGTGATATCGTTTAGGACATGCGGTATGTAGTATACGGTGTACCAGTATGCCACACGCAGCGCTCTGGGTTCACTTTTTCAAGGAGGTCCAGCGGTGTTGAGCCACGCGAGCCGTGATGCGACAGCTTCAGGACCTTGATGGCACCAAGTTCACCCCATTTCTGCGAGGCTTGCCGGTTCCATCGCTCTCTTCAGCGAAGCCTTCAGCGAAGCCTTCAGCAAGTCTTAAAGGGAACCATTGGCAAGAGGGAATTTCAAACCGGGCAATTCCAGGCGACGGCCATGATATCGTAGACGCAGCAAATTGACTGACAACCAATCATATTGCCAAGATAGGGTGAAAGGCGCGGCCTGGACCCCGAGGCGCTGCATGGTCAAGTGCAAAGATACTAGTCGTATTCAAGGTATTTTCACTTTTTCAAATTTGATCGAACGCAACAACACAAATCAAAGATTCGACCAAGAGTATTTCCGCCGGTAGCTTAAAACGACATGTTCGCCGTGATTGAGATCCGACCTGTCTGGGAATCGAAACACCGTCCCGGGAATGTCTGGATCCGAGAGACTGCGTTTTGGAATTTCTTCAGGGGGCTTCTTGTTTGCTGCCGTGGCAGGTGCGGTGCTAGAGTCTATATAAGAGCTCTGAGTTGGGATCTGAGAGTCTTGAGGAATGTATTATCTTATACATCTTGGCTATAAAGTGGAAGCGCAGTATGTGATGGCTGTATTGAGGTGATTGAAGTTGTAAAAATACACAAAGCGACGAAAATGAGATTGCGTCAATGCTGGCAGCTGCGTGCATCGATACGCGTATTGTTCAATATCCATCAGATTTGCAGAATACAAAACAGAGTCGTCATCTGCAGGTATAGCTGAACAGTGGAGAGACACTAGATTATCACAGGCACAGCTCCAAGTATTCCGGTCATTTTTGCCGAGGGAGCTTACCAGAGAGTCTAGACTGGATAGTATGCCTATATTATTACATAGGACAACCTGCCTGCTTAGATTTTCCAAGACACATCGGCGAAAATGGTCGGCCTCCTTCTCGTTCCGTACAATGACAGCATGCGCCTCGGTCAGGGGTACAACTCGTTCCTCCAGGAGGCGCGTGTAGACGGTGCAGTTACCTTTGGCAAGGAGCGCATCGCGCAGACAAGCATTGACCAGACGGCGCCCGGGTCGCAGGTCGTCAGTCACTCGTCGCGGTTCGTCGAGAAGCTCTCGGATATCACGCAGTTGATGAATATCTCGGCGGGCAGTTCAATCAAGAGCGGGAAGATTGGCGTTTCGGGGAGTTCGCTCTCCGTTGATGAGAACAAGTTCTCCTCGTCTGATATCAACGCCCTGGTCTCGGTCAAGGTGATCAATCGTGAGTCTTGCCTTTTTTTTTTTTTTTTTTTTTTTTTTGGAACTGTTTGGAAAGACTGGCTAATATGCTCTTGATAGAGACGACGACGATTGTTGATTCGGCCAAATTGTAATCCGGAGTTCAGCTGCGATATTGAATCTCAGCTAATCCAGTCTGCAGTAATCATAACCTGTGCAATTTCAAAAACATGGACTCGGAAATCTTCCACGACTGTTACGGCGACGCATTCATCTCTGGTTGGTGTTTTTCTGACCGCATGAGTCTTTTAATAATACTAACAACACAGGCTTCGTCGAAGGAGGCGAACTGCACGGCATCGTCTCCGTGCGAGCGCTTGACCGCAGCCAAAAGGGCAGTATCGAGTCCGCCCTCAAAAGCGCCATCAACAGCGCAACCGAAACCAATGACTTTACCTTCTCATCGTCTGGCATGGCGGAGGGTGTGGATTCAGCACTGAGCGCATCCGAGACCACCATCTCCGTCAACTGGATGGGCGGCGGACATATCAAAAACGAGCAGGACGAATGGTCGCTGCAGGAGCTGTTCCAGGCGGCCGCGGCATTCCCTGCGCGCGTGAGCAAAACGCCCAAACGCACACATGCCATCCTGACCAAGTATGACAATAACGCCAGCTTCCTGGAGTGGGCGCAGCCGCGCCAGATCCTGATCCCGCAGTATGATGCCTCGGATGGGTACGCGCGCGAGCTGTTGGATGTGTATATGGCGTACAAGGCGCACACGACACTCATTCGGGATGCGGTGGCGGCGCCGGAGAAGTATCAGAAGAGCGAGGCTGTGGATGCGGTGGATGTTTCGATGCGGGAGCTGGAGATGACGCGGAAGATGATGAGGGCGGAGATGGTGACGATTGTGGAGGATATTGATAAACTGTGGGCTCCGTCTTCTCTCCATCTCCTGACGGCAAGCTGAACGATGATTTCAGGGATAAAACGCCTCACTTGGCTCAAAAGATCCAAGCCGAGTCTCGAGTGACGGCGCCGGAGCTGTGGGCCGTTCGCCTGCCAGTGAGGATATATATTCTCTGCAGCTTGCATTGATCAACCTAATGACCCAACGCTACGGAGGGCGAATCTGTCCGGTTTGATGCGCTGGATTCAGAGTGATTATCAATAACAGCACGATACTTGGATCAGTTTCTTCTTGCTGTCTTCTTCTCGCCACAAGCTGGACACCTGATCCAAGTAGACGCGAGGAAACGTAGATTGTTGATTCAGATGAGTTGAGGATGAGTTAAGTTGTCGTCAGGCAGGAGCCAGTTCACGTGATAGCCAACTACAAAAGCTAGCGCCAGCAGGTGATAATTTCTTCGATGCATGCTTACGCTGATTGTTAAATTCCATGAATGTAAATCCAAATTGATCTACTTTTACGAAAATATTGATTCATATTGCTTCAACACGTAAACTCCTTATTATAGGAGGTACAGACTAAACAACCCATAACCAGTATCATTTAGGTAGTCCTATAAGCATGAGGATACCCTGCATACAATACAGCCAACAGATTCCAAGGCAGTCCAGGCATTGCTATGACGAATCGGCCAGCTGGCGAATCAGAGCTTCTATACCTTCGTCAGGGTCCGACGCTTGACGGGATTAATCTAATGCGCTGCTCTGATTGGCGTAGACTTGCGGGGTATCCCCGATATTCTGCAGCCCCGCGCCAAGCCGGGGTATTATCGGAGTAGAAGTACGAGTACGAGTATAGGAATAGAGTATAGAGTATAGAGTATATATATATATATATATATATATATTGTGTGTAGAAATGTAGGGAATCTCCTCATACAATAATACAATGTTCTCCCATTTGCTGGCCGTGGCATGCCTGGTCCCCGGCCTTTTAGCCGGGGTCATCTCTTCCTCCTCTTCCTCTTCCTCCCCCCGAGTGACAGTCAAGAATGGCACGTACGTCGGCTTCAACGATCCAGTCCTACACACAGATAACTTCTATGGCGTTGCGTATGCGCAGCCGCCCATAGGAGACCTGCGATTCCGTCATCCTCAGTCGCTCAACTCGAGCTGGTCTGGCGATCGGGTGGTGGTGGACTATCCGAAGGAGTGTATTGCTTCAAGTGGGTTTGAATATCTACTATATACTATGACACTCTTTATACTGACTCTGATTAGATTACAATGCAAATGTAGGATGGAATCAAGCAAGCAATGAAATCTGCTAATTATTAGATGTCCGAAGACTGCCTGTACATGGGCATCATCCGCCCATCCAACGTCACCGCCAAGAATCTTCCTGTGATGGTACGCTGCTTCTGCTTCTGCCTCTGCCTCTGCTTCTACTTATGCTGACACTATTCCAGGTCTACCTCGATCAAGGAGGCTTCGATAACGGCGGCGTGGGCTTCTTCCCGGCCTTCAACCAGACGTGGATCGTGCAGCGCTCGGCCGACATCGGATACCCGATTCTCGGCGTGTCTGTCAACTCCCGCCTGGGTCCCTGGGGATTCATGTACAGCCAGGAGATCCAAGACCAGCTGGAGACCAACCTGGGGCTGCGCGACATGCGCAAAGCGCTGGAATGGATCCAGGAGAACATCGCCGCGTTCGGGGGCGACCCTTCACGCGTGACGATCCAAGGGCAGAGCACCGGGGCGCAGTCTGTCGGTCTTCAGATCCTGGCGTACGGAGGCGACAATGCGAATCTCTTCCAGGGGGCCATCTCCGAGAGCGGCGCGCCCGTCTGGTACGCGCCGACGGCCGACGTCGCGCTGTGGCAGCCGACATACGACGGCATCGTCGACGCCGCGGGATGCAGCGGCGCAGCGAACAACCTGCAGTGTCTACGTGAAGTGTCGAACACGACGTTGATCAGCATCTTTGCGAACAGCACGCTCGATCCGTTCGGCAGCAATGCTCCGCGCGAGTTCATGATGGCCGTCGACGGCGACTTCATCCCCGCCCCGAACAGCGAGCTCCTCCAGTCCGGTCGGTTCGCGCGCGTCCCGTACCTGATCGGCACCAACTTCGACGAGGGCACCACCGTGGGCCCGCACGGCGTCAACAACGGCAGCGATCTCAACGCCTACCTCGTCGACGAGATGATGGTCATCGACGACGCCAGCCTCAACACCATCGGATACCTGTACCCGGACATCCCCGAGATCGGCATCCCAACCACCTACCACGGGCGTCCGCCCAGCAGCGTCGGAACGCAGTATAAACGGTCGTGCGCGGTGGCCACGGACATCATCATGGACGCCCCCACGCGCCTCACCACCCTCTCCATGGCCTCCTTCAACTCGACCGTCTGGCGCTACCACTTCAACGTCGTCCCGAACGGATATTCCGATCTCCAGGGCGCCACCCACGCCGCAGAGGTGCCGCTCACCTTCTACGACCAGTCGGGCACCGCGTACGACGACAATCCCCTGGGCGGAACCAACGGGCCCAAACTCCTGGAAATGGCCAAGATCATGAGCGCCATGTGGATCGGGTTCGTGTATAGTGGTGATCCGAACTATCTGGTTGACAAGATTGGCGCGACGGTGCCCGTACCGGAGTGGCCGAAATACCAGCTCCCGGCGCCGAGGAACTATGTCTTTACCATCAACCAGACGCTGTATACGGAGCCGGACACTTTTCGCGCAGAGGGGATTAACTGGCTTATGGATATGATGGTTGCCTCCAAGAACAGGAACTGCACCAGTATTGTCGCTTGTGGGGGGGAGGCCGATGCCATCAATGGTGAGACGGGGGGGGTTTATGGTTTCTAGTATATACAGTATACGAAGTATACTGTATAGGTATACTGTTGAGTATCTAGTATACGAAGTATACAGTATGAGTATACTGTATATAAGTATACAGTATGAGTATACAGTATGAGTATAGTATCAGTATACAAGTATACTGTTGAGTATAGTATAGTATAGTATAGTATAGTATCAGTAAATCTAGTATACTACAGTAGACTATGTGTATAAGATATCTCGGATAGAATGAAGAGATGGTATAAGGTAAACTATGCTATGCTAATACATGAATCATTACAGCTTCTGCTGGCCCTTGTTGAAGCGCTCAAAGGAGGAGACCGGCGGCGCCGAGTTAGGGTTGGGATGGTACTTTTTCAGGGCCATGGTGACGTTATATTCAAGGTCGAGGGAGGCCTTGGGGTCATCGGTCTTGGGCTTGAAGTCGACGACCAGATCGTCCTTGACGGCAAACACCGAGTCGATGTCCAGATGCGGGTCGTCGCTCGGGTAGATCTGGTTGATGATGGTGGCGTAGTCCGGGTGGGTGATCATGAGGTGGATATGGGCCGGACGCATGGGAGAGCGATCCATGAGGTTCAACAGCACGCCGGCCGGTCCGTCGGTGGGGAGAGAGTAAGGGGTCGGATGGTAGCAGTACCAGTAGAACTCGCCCTTTTCGTTGGAACGGAACTTGCCACGCAGGTTGTTCTCCGTCTGGGCGTCGTCCTGGAAGTCGTACTGCCCGTTGGCCGACGCCTGCCAGATGTCCAGCACGGCGTTGACGATGGGGGCGCCCGTCTCCATGTCGCGCAGCACGCCGTGCATGTACGTCACCTTGCCGTTCGGGTTGGTGTCTTGGATGATGCTGTCGCCCAGTTCACGGAAGGGGGCGTTGGGCGACCAGAAGGGGCCCAGAATGACGTTTGACGTGGGGGAGAGTCCTTGTTCCGTGATGATCTTGTTGGCAATTTCATCCACAAGACTAATAGCTTTGAATTAACACTTTTCCATCCATGAAGGTATATAAGGTATATACTTACGACTCCAAGCCAATCACGTCACAGATACGATGGCACTCGTTGCGCACCGGAGTGCTGATCTTGCCAATCGAGTTGATAAACTCCACGCCCAACATCCACTCGGCCGAAGTCAGCTCGACTTCACGCGCAAAGTCGTGGATGTGACGGATCAGCGCGCCCAGGACCACGCGAGCCCGCTCGGGGGTCTTGGGGCCCATGGCGTTGACCACATAGGGAGTGAAGTTGGGGTCGAACTGGCGAGACATGGTGATGAGTATATTGGGAGGGTATAATACTGGTTGAGGTAGAGAGAGGAGAGAGTGTGAGAGTGAGTGAGAGGGGATAATACTGGTTGAGAGGAGAGAGAGAATAAATATGTCGCATCGGTATGGGATGTGGCAAGCCGAAGATGAGGGGACGGCAGATACTTTCGGCTACCCTCCAGACAACCAAGGACCAGCGTAACTTAATGGCCTGGGGCAGCGGCCAGGTAGTTGTGGCGGGCTACATGCCGACCTGCAGATGACTACGCAGATGAGATTTCATAGATTATCGAAAAAAAAAAACACAGATTCTGGCATCGGTCGGGGCCAACAGCCGAGCCAGTAGCATCATATGATATACAAATCCATCCGTCTTGCGGTGCGGGGGTTGTTTGTGAGGGCTGGCGGAGAAGCGCTTTGCCGCGGCTAAAGCTTCTCGCTGCCTTTGCATGTTTCCCCGGGATTTGCCCCGTGCGGCTTCTCCGGATGCTTTGTCAGCGGGGTTGGGGGGTTGTCATTGGTTGATCCAGATTCGTCAGCAATGCATCCCACCCTGCCCTGCCCTGCCCTGCCCTGCCCTACCCTAACCCTAACACTCTATCATGATTTGCTGTCAGTCAATGACGACAGAACTGTAGTTTACCTAGTAAGTTATCAGCTTATTAATAAGCTACTTGGTTACGGAGTAAGAACTAGTAATAAAGTTACTGTCAGCCTCAGCGGCGCATATGACCCAAAAAGTACATCTACATTAAATATTAAATACTAAATATTAAACACTATAAATACTAAATACTAAATACTAAATACTAAATACTAAATACTAAATATAAATACTAAATACTATTTACTATTTACTATCATCTAACTATCACTATCTAACTATCACTATCATCTAACTATCACTATCTAAATATGTCCCTCCAAGTCAACTTCTCCTGGCGCAAGGATGAAGTGTCAATTAGCCATGAGGACCAAGTGATCTACACCGTCTCGAACCACCTGAAAGCCCCTCATCTACGCTTCTACAAGGAAACCAAAGGGGGAAACAAAAATGATGGAATGATAGGAACATCGACCTTCCATCTGCTCTCGTCCAGCCCCGAATTCACCCACCACGGCCGACACGGCAAACTCCAGTCAACAAGCAGGTGGAAGATGGCATATACACATGAATCATACTATTTGGATTCCACCCACAACCACCCCACGACCATGACGTGGACGAGCGAAAGTGGGTTCAAAACATGGGACTTTATCTGTCTCGACGAACGGAAGCAGGCTGTTGCCCGTTTCTCGGCGAACCCTTGGGGGATCAAGAAGTTGGGCAAGATCGAGTTCTGCATCGAGGATCCCTTGGCGAGAGAGGAGCTTATTCTCGTCGGCGTGACTTTGTATTATTGTGTTTTATTGTGTTGGACATAATTACTAGCTATACTCCGTACTTGGAGATCTATCCTACTATACTATTTTACTATACTCTAGTATACTCTAGTATTCCTTGAAATCACAGTAAACGTCGTTCGCCCCCTCCTGGACACAGATCAGTCCAGACGCACACGTCTCCATGACCCATTCGCCGTCGACGCAGATCCCAAAGCTGCTTCCGTTGCACTCGTATGCGCCGTCGGTGGAGCAGGTCCCGCCAGAGACAGGAGCCGCGGTAGACGATGCGACCGAGGAAGGGGAGGTGGTTGTGTAGGTGGAGGACTTGGTCGGGCTAGACGTAAACATGCTAGACGTCGTGGTGAATATCTTCGTGACGGTCGAGGTCTGAACGATGGTTGTGGTCATGGTAGTTGCGGAAGTTACCAGGGTGGTAGGGATAGCAGTTGTAGCTGCAGCTGCAGTAGCAGTTGCAGTTGCAGTTGCAGTCGTAGCAGCAGTAGCAGTTGCAGTCGATGGGACAGCGGCAGAAGAAGAAGAAGAAGAAGAAGAAGAAGAAGAAGAAGAAGAAGAAGAAGAAGAAGAGCCCAAACAAGAGGCAGTGTCGCTGAGAAATCCAGTGTTGGCATACGCCTGAGTGACATCCCACATCATGATACCGCCAAAGTTGCTATAATCGGCGACGAAATCGATAATCTCGGCCAGAGTCGAGGCATCGACATAACCGGAGCCAGCGGCGGTGGTGTCTGCGGGAACGCCGACAAAGACCTTGACGTCCGGGTTGAGCGAGGTGCCCGTGGCCCAGGTATTCCAGGTATCAAAGTTGAAGTCGGTCTGGGTGGAGGCGCCGGCCTCGAAGGAGGTCAGACCGCAGTAGTTGTTGTAGAACTGGACCCAGATGGCGTCAAAGTAGACGGAGCCGTCGAGCATGGCGTTGTCGTTGACGTCCGGGTAGGGACACTGGGGCGCGGCGGTGAGATAGTAGGTCTTGGAGTCGTCTTGGTCGAAGAGGGAGCGCATCTCGTTGGCAAAGGCGGCCATGTTGTCGACGGTGGATTCAAAGTCAAAGTCGAAGCCGTCGATCACGGCGTCGCCAAAGGGGCGGTGCGCCGACGAGGAGGAGTTGACGGGGCCGAACATCGCCCAGACCAGCTGGGCGGCGGCCACCGCGTCCTCCTCGCTGCTGAAGCCGCCCTCGCTGTACGTCGAGCCGCCGATGGACAGCAGGATTGTCGTGCCCTTGGCCTGGCAGGTGGTGATGTCGTCGCCGATCGCCGGGCAGTCGAGCAGGTCCGTTCCGTCAAACGTGCTGCAGTCGTTGCCGGAGTTGGCAAAGTTGAGCTCGGGCACGCCTCCTGTGCCGTCGATGGCGTACATGAAAGCGAGTTGGATGACCTGGGATTGTGTGAGTCTGCTATCTTGACCGATTTCTGAGATCACATACGTCGATATCGTCATCTAAGATGTTGTTAGCTCAAGTTATTAGCACAAGCTTAGGCTAGAATACTCACTGTCGCAGTAGTAGGTCAGAGCCTGCTGTTCCAAATCCCCAGAAGAGGCACCGTAGGAGTTTTGGCCTGTTGATTAGCAAAGGTCCCAGGTCAAGAAGATCACGGTGAATACCCCAGTACACGGCGACGTTGGATGAGCTGCTAAGATCAAGACCAGCTTGAACGCCCCGGATAGCCATCAAGGCCAGAAAGGAGAGTGAGGAGCGCATTTTAAGGAATGGATGCTTGCCAGAAGCGAAAGGAGTGACTGGGAGACTGATGAGTGAGAGAGAGAGAGAGGGAGGAGGGAGGAGGGAGGAGGGAGGAGGGAGGGAGAGGGAATTTATTCTACTGCTACTTACTGCTTCCTGCTTCCTCCTGCTACCAACTGCTACTGCTAACCACCAACACAGCCAAACACTGGCAGACAGACACTGCATCCTTCCAACAATCTCCACCACTCGAGGTCCAAAAAAGACGCAGCCAATGGGAGATAGAAACAGCATGAGACGAACAAACGGAGTCCAGCTGTTCTTTGATCGGATCCATGGCCAGTCTCTTTGATGCGTTCGATCGATTGCTTGTCTGGCATTGTCAAACACCGGCGCCCGCCACTGCGCCCTGGTAATATTGGAGATGAGCTGAGAGCCAATGGCTGCGATTCGGCGTGCAAACGTGGCGCCTAATGGAATTCAGCGTGGCGAGAAGAGAGTGTCTGGAGTAGTTACTCGCTAAGATCATGAAAGAAGAAATAATAATATAAGATAGAGTGTTCTGTTCTAACTATCCTAATAATACTAATTAATTTGAGTAAAAGAATAATAGATTTACAGGAATTTAAATATATACGGAGGATGCCTGAGATATAAGGCAATTATTAGATCAAATATATCTGGCATCTTCTACTCTGTATTGTCCTTAGGAGACATTTTCATCTATTAGGTGGTTATAGGTGAGGACCCTATTCTTCTTAAATATTCTTACTGTACTGTACTGTACTGTACTGTACTGTATTGTATTGTATTGTATTGTATTGTACTACGCTAGCTACTAATGGACTAGTCAGATCATGACTATCACACGTTCTTCAACCTCAAGGCTGCGTTCATTGCGAGACTCCGAGGAAGGCGGGAAGAATGACAGACCGCATCGGCAGTCTGCTGACGGTGATCATCACGAGTTCAGTAACGCCCTCTGCGCCCTCGACAGAGCTGCTGTCGAAAATCCTCGAGTCGTTCCGCTGTCACTGTCCGGACTTGCTGACGTGCAGGGTGATTGTTGTGCTGGACGGCTATGACCAGGTTGTGCCTAAAGCGCGGCTCAAGAAAGGCCAGGTGACTGTGGAACAAGCCCGAGATTTCGCCCTGTACAAGGAGAAGGTGAAGACGCTCGTCCGGGAGACGTACCTGGGAACAGAGAAGGAAGAAGAACCAGCAGTTCTAGTCGCAGAGGGGAGGGCAGAGTATGGCAACCCGTATATTGCAGATAATGCGGTCGAGTACACGACCACCCAGACTCTCGACAAGAAGGTGACGTTCATTGAATCGGCCAGACGTCTGGGGTTCGGTCTGGCGGTCCGCACCGCATTGAGAATCACAGAAACCCCGTACGTCTGGGTCCAGCAGCACGATTGGAGTCTGGTCTCGGAGTTCCCCATCGAACCCGTTCTACAGATCATGGCGGCCTCCGAGTCCGACCCCTTGGTTCCAGTCAGATACGTCTGTCTGCCTGCCGTCCGGATGCTCTCGTACGCCGTCTCGGCCGACGTGACGGGTTTTCCACTTCTCCGGGCGTTGACGGCTTCGCTCAAACGCGACTTCAGCCCGCCATCCCAGCCGGGCGTGAAAGTGCCGCTCACGCCGCTGTTTTTCTGGCACGACAAGCCACATCTCGCTTCGACGGCGCACTATCTCGCTCGTGTGTTTCCCTCGCGCTTTGCCATGCTGCGAGGCGACTTTATCGAGGACAAGATCGGTCAACGGGCCAGAGCACAAATGAAAGAGGGGCTCGTAAGTTGATGCACCTTCTTATATGTAATTTGTCGTACGACTAACTGGTTTAGTGGGCCAAGTGGGCGACTTGGCTATACTATCCAGATGAGGGAAAGCAGCTCTGCTTGAGACATCTGCAAGGCAGAACCTGGCAAGGCACCGAACGCGAGGCCGAGAAGGCTGCCTTCTGGAGACAGTACCAGGGTATGAAGTCTGAAGACAGCGAGACTCGGTGAGCTATCAATATCCAGGGTATACGAGAGCACTGCCTTGTTCATACTACACTGAGAATGAAGACCATACTGCTATATAACTCCTCCGACTAGGCACGGACTACACGATAATTGCCTCGAATATACAAATACTATTGAAAACTATTACTGTATGTCAATTATTCCCGTCCAACTCCATCACAGGCCCTTTCCCCCTCCCATCCATCTCACTGAGCGTGCGTGCCTGTCCACCAGAGTACATTTCATTGAGGGTATTCACGGGCGCAGTCGTGCGTGTTCTCTTCCTGCTTCGTTCCCAGAGCGCCCACGCGATGGCTGCAACAGCCACGGCGCCGAGAGACGCGCCCACGCCGGCTTCGATGGCGTGAGAGTGAGCAGTACACGATGTAGATGTAGACGATGCTGTCGATGTAGACGATGCTGTAGACGATGCTGTAGACGATGCTGTCGATGTAGACGATGTAGATGATGCTGTAGAAGTAGAAGTAGAAGAGGTAGAAGTATAATTGGCCAGCAAGGCGACTCCCGCAACAACAGTGGCATCGTCAAGAGTGAATGCAGCCTGACCATTTTCACACTCGAGACCGCCCGATGAGGAATTCGCCGCGACTGCATTGCAGCAGTACGTCGCCACGTCGTCTGTGTAGTTGATTAGGATGATAGCGCAGCCTCCGTCGAGATTATCCGTGTCTGAATAGTTAGCAGAGCGGCTAATACTAGATACTCTATCAAGTAAAATACCCTCTTCGGTAGTGCATGGGGAGGGACAATTCGATGAAGTCCAGCTCTGGTCGGTACAGCTCCCCCGCGAGATGACAAATGGCTGCGTGAGATCCATGCATAGATTGTTCGACAGGCAGATGGCGCTGGTGCCACAGCAGGCGCTGTCCGGTTCACTTGTACAGGCAACATCTTCGGAGACGCTGCCGTCGGGATAGTAGCATGTTCTGGCTAGGGATGGGGAGAGGAGGGAGAAGAGGGAAAGGAGAAGAAGGCGCTTCATTCTGGAATAAAATATAAGAAGAGAAAAAGGGTATGGTTAGAAAGGAAGTTCTAAATGCTAGTTCTGTCATTATTAATTATTCTTACTATGGTCTATTTTCTTACTGCGTCTTTAGTCTAAGCATCTAGTGCTGATTGGCAGGATAGAGTCATTAGGCGCCCAGTTGTGCTTACTAGATAGTCTAGGTATAATCTAAAGTATAAATCAGTATTATATAGTAGTATGTAGTATGTAGTAGTAGCTTAGACATTGTACAGATAGCCCTGATGGCAGATTTCACTGCTTTTATACAATTACTGTCTAACAAGACAGTAGATCTGAATTGGATATTCATATAGTATCTATTCAATGAATAACCCTAACCATAACCATAACCATAACCATAATTAAGTGACGTAATGGCTAAGTATATAGTCTTTTCATTGGCTGCTTCGTCAAAAGTGCAATGATAGTCAGACAGATGAAATAATATAAGATCATCATGATAGAAAACACAGTATACAGTATGTATAGCATCATTTATTCGGTTTTTCCTACTTGCTGTCTGTTTTGTTCCCTCTGCCAATCTGTGGTCTCACCAGCTGCTGACTTGTTTCTCCCTGACTTGAGAAATCACTTGAGAACATAAGTATAGTTTGTGAGTTCCTCAACCTTTATCTGTCTCAGAGGACGGTAGATTGAGGTAGACTGAGGACAAGAATATATGGAGATATCTGAACATGCCAGGGTTGATGATTAATGGATGAGATGGAGGTGTAGGGAGTCCTTTTATATTAAAATTATAGCTAGACAGTCACTATAGCATTCACTATATATTTATTAAGAAGTTACTATACTTAGAACTCTCTATTTACTGAGTCATTTCTTTATTCTCTTTATATTCTATACTGTCAACTCTCCCTTTCATCTCCTCTTTATCTCTCAACTAATACTCCCTCCAGTCAACCTGATATGATGACTCAAATGCTGTCAAGGCGAAGAGTCATGTCCTGAAGCAGATATTGACAACGCTCAAGTGGAAGATGGAGATGCAGGGGTGCTAGATAAGAAGCAATGAGAAGATACCAAGGCATACATACATCTCATGATAAGAACAAAGAAATTGACTCCATTCTATTACAACACTTATGAGTATCATTGATCATAGGACACCATCCCTATTATACTCTTATGCTGTACAGATTTAGAGGAGACTAGACTATCTAAGTACAGAGTACTAAATTAGTTATTACTTGACTAGTCTTAACTAGTCAATTTATTATTACTATTATTATTATTGTTGTTGTTGTTATTGTTGTTGTTGTTGTTGTTGTTATTGTTGTTATTATTATTGTTATTGTTATTATTACTCTATATTGTTGTTATGGGGATCATCCCTATACTTTATACTAGTTCAAGTCTTTCTTAGACTTAACCATATAAAGATATGATATAAATATACTATGATACTGTTATCTGTTCCACCAGTTCAGCCTTAGATGGAAGCATTCCTGGAATCTTGAGATATGGATATGATATGCCTTATCAGGCGGGTAGATGTACATTGTACAACATGATCTATCAAGTGATACTCATGAGTGTCGTAATAGAATGGAGTCGATTTCTTTCTTCTTATTGTAAGATGCATGTAGTGCATATACTACTTTGTACTCGTAAGTAAACCAAGACGTTTATACAAGGTTGGCTGAGGGATTGATGGACTTCCGTGCCGTACTCTATGTACTTCGTATACTATTTATGATCAATATATTTATGTTTTGATATCAGTTAGTACACTTTAATTAAATACATCATGCATGTCTGTGCATTTGAAGCTAGGCTTCAATCATAACGAAATAGATCCAGTCAATCCTGTGCCTCTATAAGAGACACATCCAGCCTCTGAGACTCATTGAAACGCCAATGCCAACGCCAAGTAAAACCAAACCAAGTCAAGTCAAGTAAGTCAAGCAAACGCCATTTATGCAATTATCTATGACCCATGACCCAGCTGTGAACCGAAACGCTCTCCCCATTATTGTGCAATGTCGATCTTCAGCTTGGGCACCCAGAAGGTGACCCAGGAGTCGGCCGAGAAGGCCTCGGAGCCGAAACTGAAGTAGCCCATGTAGTCCGAAGTGGTTGGGTAGTCGGAACCGCTCAGCGACGACAGGTCGGTGATCAGCGGGGAGAGGTCGCCGGTGAACTTTTCCGTGGTCTCCGAGGCGAGCCAGGTCAAGACGTACTGGCCGTCATCGTTTGTCCCGTTGTAAAGGCCGCTGAGAATATTAGCCCATTCAAGTAATATGAAATCTCTGAAAGTGGAGAACTTACAAATCCGTCCCGTTGATGGTCTTGTTCATCAGGGAGCCGTCCGACAGACCGATAGGCTGCGCCGAGGAACCAAAATCGCCAAACCAGACCATGACTTCGTATTTGGCGGTGGTACTGTTCTGGGCGGTGGTAGAGTCGCTGTCAAAGAACATATCGACGGCGACGTTAGCGTTGAATTCCTCGGCGGACAGCGCGGTCTCGTTAGTCTTCTCGGCCGTCGAGTTGCCCACACCGTAGGTCCAGTGGAAGTCAAGATTGATTGCCGAGATGGCAGACAACTTGGCGGGGAGGCCACTGGTAACCTCGATGTCAGGGTAGGCATGCACAGGCTGCGTTTCGGGGCCGGGAGAGTATTTCCATGTCACGTAGAACTCGGGCGCCGTGTAGTCGGGGTAGGTTTCGTTATTGAACGTTTCGACCTAGGATTGTTAGAAAAATTCCTCTAAATGGCCATTGTTTCGTTTTTTTTTTTTTTTTTTTTTAAACGTACGTATAAACAGAGACCCGAGACATCGTCGGTCACACCCCACTGGTTAGGATTGACTATCACTCGTTAGCAGAGCAACAGTACAAAACGGCCAGAGACTTACGAGTAAAGGTTTCGTCTCCCTTGGTCGGCACGTCGTAACCGTACGACAGCTGGCAGTACGACTGAGTCTCGACACCGTTTTTGCTGGTGCTTCCTGACCCTGAGCCAGAACTCCCGCTGCCGCTGCCACTGCCACTGCCACTGCCACTCCCACCACCGCTGAACAACGGCGTCTGACCGGTAGCCTGACGATGGGCCTCGATGCCCAGCAGCACACCGAGGGTGCCTCCGATGGGAATGGCGAGCAGACCTGCGTTGACGACCCAGCGAAACATGGCGACTGAGGATATCTGAAGATATGGAAATAAACAAACAAAAATAATAAAGAGAGAGAGAGAGAGAGAGAGAGCTAAGCTCCAAGATACTCCGTAGACAACGTTGACAACAGTGGTGTACCCTGCTAGCGGGTGGAGGTGAAAAGACGGCGTTATCAGCGTCAGCAAAAAAAGGGTTCCCACGCCGATCGGATGATCTCCTGGAGGGCGGGTGGGTTGAGAGAAAGTTGGGAGGGCTTGAGAGGGCTTGAGAGGGCTGGAGAGGGCTGGAGAGGGCCGTGAGAGCCGTGAGAGGCGGTGCACGTTGATAAGGGCCTAGACCGCTGGGCCAATCAGGGGCCGTGCCAAGGGCCGGAACCGGGCGGTGTCTGTGAACGGCCTAGGTACAGGCCAATCAGCAGGCAGGGATAGATGACGCCAAGGCGCCAGTGTCTCGCTTGGCGCAGGCACTAAACTGTCTCAGCAGGAGCCAACTGGTAGCGAGGAATTACGTAGTTGCAGTTAGTTTTATGGTGCATACTAAGAGTACTCCGTCATACTAATAATCAGACTAAGCTCAAAGTACTGTTAGAACCCTGAATTAAGTGTTGCCGGCGTGGCGCTACTAGTCGTTATACCCCATTATGGAGACGGGTAAGAAGAATACAAAGAGGTAGTAGATGGTATATTACAAATATATAATACTCTATTATTAGTTAAAAACAAAAAGAAATACTTGAAGAAAAAAATTATTCTGGGAATAATTATGGAGCATATGATGTAGTACTCGGAATAGGCAAGGTGCCTACCATAGGAGTCCCTCCGTAGGCACAGAAAAAAGTCCACTCTATTTTTGGGCCCACGCGATACCCAAACAGGACACACTCAATCTCTGCCTGTTCCAGTGGGATCATCCGGATTCTGTCCCTGATCGCCTCCGCCCGCGTTCGTTTCCTCGGTGACTTCCCAGCCTTGTTCGCTTCTTTCTCTTCTTCTCCTCACTCACCTCACGCTCGCTTATCGTATCATCACACTCGCTTTGTCTTGCTTGTTTTCTTTGGCTTCCTTCGGTACTTCTTTGTGTTTACTCGACCACTAGTTACTGAAGAACGCCCCCGCTGTTCTATTAGGGGCCTCCCCAGTCCGTCCACCATGAACGGCAATTATCACCACCGTGCCCCCGAGTACCAGGAGGAAATGGTGGAAATCGATGTCCAGCGGGCTCCCAACTCGCCGTTTATGAATCACAGTGAAGACCAAATGCTTCCTCGCTCCGTACCGCCGTATCGCCCCGGCCACAGTCCGTCGTTGAACGACGAGTTTGGCTCCAACACCTGGCCGCTGCCTGGGAACGAGTCGTTTATCCATACGCCCGTCGACTCTCGCTCGGCCACGCCGTCTTTGGTGAGCTAACATAGGAATAAGCAAGAGAGAGAGAGAGAGAGAGAGAGGGCTGACGATTCTTAGTACCCCAGCAATCATCAGTTCCAGAGCCACCAGAGTCTTGCCGCCCTGGTCGACACGCCGCCCTCGCCAGTGCTCGCTAAAGACTGGGTGCAGCCCGGTTCGATAGCCCAGCTGTACGATCGGGATGACGCCGAGATCTGGAAAGGTTGGAGGCGATGGCTCTTCCGCTTCGTGCCCGTGTTTACCTTTGCCAACACTGCCCTCTACCTCTTCTACCTCGGTCTGCGCATCTACTGCGTCATCATGGCTCAGAAGTACTCCGGCTACATCTACGCCGGCGCCTGGGTCTTCATCGCCATCGAAATCGCCGTCGCCATCCCCTCGCAGATGCACAACTGCTGGACCATGCTGGCCCTGAAGAAACGGAACAGGCCCAAGCTGCGCCTGACCGGTGACGATGTCCCCACCGTCGATGTCTTCATCACCTGTTGCGGAGAAGAGGACGAGGTCGTCCTCGACACCGTTCGCGGTGCTATCTGGCAGGACTACCCGCGCGACCGCTTCCGAGTCATTGTCCTCGACGACGCAAAGTCCCCCACCCTCGAAGCCTCCGTCAACCAGCTGGCTCGCATCCACACCAACGTCTTCTACATGGCTCGCGAGAAGATTCCAGGCAAGCCTCACCACTTCAAGGCCGGTAACCTCAATTATGGCCTGGACGCTGTGCATGAACTCCCGGGAGGCGCCGGTAAGTTCATGGCAGCCCTCGATGCGGATATGGTAAGCTGAGCCCCTATTTTTTTTTTCCTTTTTTTTGGTTTCCTCGTCTTGGTTCTCGTTGTTTCATGTTTTTGTTTTCTTTTTTTTTTTCTGGTTGTTATCTTTTGATTTCCCTTTCAGACCTGTACGAAAAGCTAACGCAGTGTAGATCCCTGAACCAGAGTGGCTGCGTGCTGTGCTCCCTCACCTGCTGGTGGACCCTCGGATGGCCCTTGCATGCCCCCCGCAGCTCTTCTACAACACGCCTTCCTCGGACCCCCTCGCTCAGAGTCTGGATTTCTTTGTCCATGTTATCGAGCCGATCAAGGACGCCATGGGCGTTGCCTGGTGTACCGGGTCCGGCTACGTCGTCCGTCGTGAGGCGCTGGATGAGATCGGCAACTTCCCGCTCGGCTCGCTGGCCGAGGACGTGGCTACCTCGACCTTGATGCTCGGCAAGGGCTGGCACACGGCCTACGTCCACGAACCGCTCCAGTTCGGCACCGTCCCGGAAGACTATGGCGGCCACCTCAAGCAGCGGACGCGCTGGGCCATCGGCACCGTCGACACGGCCGTCAAACTCAAGTTCTGTCTCTGGGGCGACGCCGTGCGCCAGATGTCCGCCGCTCAACGCTTCTCGGGCTTCCTCTACGCCACCCTCAGTCTCTACACCCTGCTGCTGACCGCATCCCTCTTTGCGATCCCCATCATCCTGCTGTGGGGTAAGCAGCTGGTGGCGTACGCGACCACCGAGGAACTGCGCTGGCTGATCTGGGCCTGTTTTGCCACCACCATCTCCAACCGTCTGTGCGAGTTCGCCCTGTTCAGCCCCGCGGGCTACCACACCGGCCAGCGTGGCTCGCGCTACCAGCTCTGGATGTCGCCCTACATCGCCCTGTGCATCGTACGCTCCTTCATCCTGCCCCGCTGGCTCGGCGGCCAGGCCCAGGCGTTCAAGCCCACGGGCTCGCTGGGCTCCGCCCTCAACGAGCGTGATCCCAAGCACCGCCGCAACATGGCCGTCCGCATGTGGGTCATCATGGTCAACTACATGGCCACCTTCCACCTCCTCTTCGTCTACGTCACGCTGGCCGCCGTTGTCGTCTCCTCGTACCGCTGCTTCGCCCAGAACTCCGGCTTCCGCGACATTATCATGTGTCTCATCACCCACGCCTTCTGGCCCCCGCTGACCTTCCTCTTCATCTGCACCTCGCTCTGGACCCCAATCGCCTACGCCGTCGATCCGCCCAACATGCCCGACCGTGAGGACCTGCTCGACCGTGACCCCAAGACGGGCGTCGCTCACCCGACCCGCCAGAGTAAGAAGATCGCCTTTGGCGGCCAGGCCGCCTGGTTCGAACTTGAATACACCACCGCCACCGTCGCCACCATCCTCGTGTTTGTGTATTCCTTCTTCTTTTGATCTTTGTACAATTAATTCCCCCTCTCCCTCGCCTCGAAAATCACCCATCATCGATGACGAACGTGTGAAATGTTTTTTTGCATTTAGCATTTCCTTTTTTTTACCCTCTCTCTCTCTCTCTCTCTGCCGCTCATCATTCCTTATTTGTCGGATTTACGGAGTCTCACCATCTACTCGGCTTTCCTCTCCTCCCCCTCACAAGGGTTCGAGAAGACCATTTGCATCAGCCGCACGGCATCATTCATGGATATTCTAGATTTTAATTGGACAATCACTCACGGACAGGACACTCGGATATAAGTATAAGCAATAGGCCATCATCAATATGGAACATAAAATGAATCTGAACACTTTCTAGTTGCACCGAGTATAGTACTCCGTATTCCGTATACAGTACCGAAGGTCATGTCATCATCCCCTTCTCCACTGGTCAACCCCTGTCTCAGTCAGATTAACAAGGGGGCGGTACTACTCCGCAGACTAACCACAGCAAAGCACTACCCTGGCCCAACCGGTGTGCAGGTCAACCATTTGACAATAGGAGGTCTGATGCGGGTAGTAATTGATGGATGTAGAGTGTGCTGAGTGAGTGAGTATACTGAGTATATACTAGTGAAGAAACTCCGTATACGCCCTACCTATACTAATAGCCAGTCTTATAGCAGGGGTGTCCTGTCGATGATACTTTCATATGGAGTAAGTTCAATGTCCATCCCTGGTTAATAGGGACTGTATCCGGATGTCCGGATGAGATATACCGATTAGTCAGCTCTGGCTTGGGATAGCATGCTCTGGAAGATTATTACAGTAAATTACGAGGATAGTAATCCGTTCGATGGCTAAATCGGCACAAGATTGAGGACAGAATAGTGAATGAATTAATATAACAGATAATTAGACTAATAACTGATCCGAGAATGCGCCAGGCGAGAGAGAAGGAAAGAACTTGAAGGTATCGGCACCACTACAAGGCGAGAGCCAGGGTGCCGACCGCGAGACACATGGCCAGCACGGCAGCTCCGCCAGTCGAATAACGGGCAGCACTTCCCGAGTGCTTCGACTTGTTGTCGGACGGACGAGCGACATCCGTGGGCTTCTCGAAACTCGAGGTTGTCGAGGAACTCGTATGCGTCGCCGAGTGGGTCGTGTGCGTCGTCTTGGTCTTGACGGAGCTGCTGGAATGGAGGTGACTTGAACTCGGGGTCGGGAGGGACTGGAAGTGAGACGGGCTGTCGTAGGGGCGAGGTCTCGTCCAAGGTCCTGGGTTTGGAGGTCTCGTCTCATCGTCCGATGGCTTCGCCCAGGGTGCGTACGGGTTGCTGTTCTCGTCGCTGGACGTCTTGTCGCTGGACGGTTGTCCAGGGAAATCCGATGACTGGTCATCAGACGCTTCCGCCGGAGAACTGTGAGGCTGCCCGTTCGAAGGAGAGCCGGGACTGCCGGTCGACTGGTCGTTGGAGGGTGAATTGTCGGATGTTCCCGTTGAACCACCAGGGGTCTGACCAGAGGATTGTCCCCAGGTATCGGAAGTGTCATCATCATCGTCGGACGGCTGGCTCCAGGAACCATACGGGCTTGCACTGCCAGGTTGGCCCCAGGATCCAGTGACCTCGTCGTCGCCAGGAGCGCTCCAGGAAGATCCAGGGGTTCCTTCACCAGATTGTCCCCATGATGTAGATGGTGCATCACCTCCAGGAGTGCTTTCGCCAGACTCGCCCCATGACCCAGAGGGCGAGTTGCCGCCAGGAGCAGCGCCGGATCCTGGCTTTCCTTCGCCAGTCTCTCCCCAAGATCCGGAATCCCCGCTACCACCAGGAGCACCCCAGGCCGATCCAGGCGTTCCTTTACCACCCTCTCCAGGCGAGCCACCAGCGGAGGTACCAGGAGCACCCCAGGAGTGTCCAGGCGTTCCCTCACCAGGTTGTCCAGATGAGCCACCGGAAGTACCAGGCGATCCCCACGAGTGTCCAGGAGCTCCCTCACCAGGTTGTCCAGATGAGCTACCAGGGGAAGTACCACCAGGCGCTCCCCACGAGTGTCCAGGGCTTCCTTCACCGGGCTGTCCAGATGAGCTACCAGGGGAAGTACCACCAGGCGCTCCCCACGAGTGTCCAGGGCTTCCTTCACCGGGCTGTCCGGCTGATCCACCAGGGGAAGAGCTGCCAGGAGCTCCCCACGAGTGACCAGGCGTTCCCTCACCAGGTTGTCCAGATGAGCCACCGGAAGTACCAGGAGCTCCCCAAGAATGGCCGGGTATTCCTTCTCCAGGCTGTCCTGGGGAACCGCCGGGGGAGGTACCGCCAGGAGCTCCCCACGAGTGACCGGGCGTTCCTTCGCCAGGCTGGCCAGGCGAGCCGCCGGCGGAAGTGCCACCAGGAGCTCCCCAGGCGTGTCCAGGGCTTCCCTCGCCAGGCTGCCCTGGGGAACCACCGGGAGGGGTACCGTCAGGAGCTCCCCAGGCGTGTCCAGGGCTTCCTTCACCAGGTTGTCCAGATGAGCTACCAGGGGAAGTACCACCAGGCGCTCCCCAAGAATTTCCAGGGCTTCCTTCACCGGGCTGTCCGGCTGATCCACCAGGGGAAGAGCTGCCAGGAGCTCCCCACGAGTGACCGGGTGTTCCTTCGCCAGGCTGCCCAGGTGATCCACCCGCAGCGCCCCAAGAATGACCAGACGTCCCCTCTCCCGACTCTCCCCATGATTCTGAGGGCGAATCGCCTCCAGGAGCTCCCCAAGAGTGTCCGGGAGTTGCTTCACCAGATTCTCCCCATGCCCCTCCAGGAGCAGCGGCGCCAGGCTGACCAGGGGATACAGGTGACACCTCTCCAGGCTTGCTCCACCCTCCTCCAGGAGCCGC